>NW_027256510.1:0-7713 GCF_045679555.1 Salvelinus alpinus
GGATTACCAAAATGTAACGAATGCTCTCCTCCTCTTCGTCTGAAGAGGAGAAGCGAGAAGGGTCGGACCAATACGCAGCGCTGTAATCCATAATGATTTATTAACAGAACGAAATGAAACACGAAAACACTCTTAAACAAACTACAAAACAACAAACGACGCAGACCGACCTGAACATAAGAACTTACATATACACGAAGAACGCACGAACAGGTACAGACTACAAACAAACCGAAACAGTCCCGTGTGGCGCTACAAACACAGACACAGGAGACAACCACCCACAACAAACAATGTGAAACCACCTACCTTAATATGGTTCTCAATCAGAGGAGATGAAAACCACCTGCCTCTAATTGAGAACCATATCAGTTCACCCATTAACCAACATAGAAACACATAACATAGAATGCCCACCCACATTCACGCCCATACCGACTAACACATAAAAAAACAACAGAAAACAGGTCAGGAACGTGACATAACCCCCCCCTCAAGGTGCGTACTCCGGACGCACCACCAAAAGTCTAGGGGAGGGTCTGGGTGGGCATCTGACCACGGTGGTGGTTCAGGCTCTGGGCGAGCCAGGCCGCTCCTGGCTGGCTGGCTCGCTGACGGCTCTGGCTGCTCATGGCTCGTTGACGGCTCTGGCTGCTCATGGCTCGCTGACGGCTCTGGCTGCTCATGGCTCGCTGACGGCTCTGGCTGCTCATGGCTCGCTGACGGCTCTGGCTGCTCATGGCTCGCTGACGGCTCTGGCTGCTCATGGCTCGCTGGCGGCTCTGGCTGCTCATGGCTCGCTGGCGGCTCTGGCAGATCCTGGCTGACTGGCGGCTCTGGCAGATCCTGTCTGACTGGCGGATCTGGCAGATCCTGTCTGGTTGGCGGCTCTGGCAGATCCTGTCTGGTTGGCGGCTCTGGCTGCTCATGGCTCGCTGGCGGCTCTGGCAGATCCTGTCTGACTGGCGGCTCTGGCAGATCCTGTCTGACTGGCGGATCTGGCGGATCCTGTCTGGTTGGCGGCTCTGGCAGATCCTGTCTGGTTGGCGGCTCTGGCAGATCCTGTCTGGTTGGCGGCTCTGGCAGATCCTGTCTGGTTGGCGGCTCTGGCAGATCCTGTCTGGTTGGCGGCTCTGGCAGATCCTGTCTGGTTGGCGGCTCTGGCAGATCCTGTCTGGTTGGCGGCTCTGGCAGATCCTGACTGACGAATGGCTCTAGCGGCTCCTGACTGACGAACGGCTCGGGACAGACACGCGGCTCAGATGGCGCTGGGTAGACGGATGGCTCAGATGGCGCTGGGTAGACGGATGGCTCAGATGGCGCTGGGCAGACGGATGGCTCAGATGGCGCTGGGCAGACGGATGGCTCAGATGGCACTGGGTAGACGGGTGGCTCAGATGGCGCTTGGCAGACGGGTGGCTCAGATGGCGCTTGGCAGACGGGTGGCTCAGATGGCGCTTGGCAGACGGGTGGCTCAGATGGCGCTTGGCAGACGGGCAGCTCTGGCCGGATGAGGCGCACTGTAGGCCTGGTGCGTGGTGCCGGAACTGGAGGCACCGGGCTAAGGACACGCACCTTCAGGCTAGTGCGGGGAGCAGGGACAGGGCACACTGAACTCTCAAAGCGTACTATGGGCCTGGTGCGTGGTACCGGCACTGGTGGTACCGGGCTGAGGGCACGCACATCAGGACGAGTACGGGGAGAAGGAACAATGTGTACAGGGCTCTGGAGACGCACCTGTGGCTTGGTGCGTGGTGTCGGAACAGGAGGCACCGGGCTGGAGACAGGCACCATAGGGAGAGTGCGTGGAGGAGGAACAGGGCTCTGGAAACGCACTGGAAGCCTGGTGCGTGGAGTAGGCACTGGTGGTACTGGGCTGGGGCGGGAAGGTGGCGCCGGATATACCGGACCGTGCAGGCGTACTGGCTCCCTTGAGCACCGAGCCTGCCCAACCTTACCTGGTTGAATGCTCCCCGTGGCCCGCCCAGTGCGGGGAGGTGGAATAACCCGCACCGGGCTATGTAGGCGAACCGGGGACACCATGCGTAAGGCTGGTGCCATGTATGCCGGCCCGAGGAGACGCACTGGAGACCAGACGCGTTGAGCCGGCTTCATGGCACCTGGCTCAATGCCCAATCTAGCCCTACCAGTGCGGGGATGTGGAATAACCCGCACCGGGCTATGAACACGTACAGGAGACACAGTGCGCTCTACTGCGTAACACGGTGTCTGCCCGTACTCCCGCTCTCCACGGTTAGCCTGGGAAGTGGGCGCAGGTCTCCTACCTGCCCTCGACCCACTACCTCTTAGTCCCCCCCAAGAAATTTTTGGGGTTTCTTCACGGGCTTCCGTGCTAGCCGCGTACCTTCATACCTCTGATCTTGGGCTCTCGCTGCCTCCATCTCCTCACGAGCGCTGCGATATTCCCCAATGTGAGCCCAGTGTCCTTTTCCCTCCATTACTTCCTCCCATGTCCAGAATTCCCGTGTAGTGGACCACTGTTCGTAGTCCCGCTGCTTGGTCCGAGTTTGGTGGGTGGTTCTGTAACGAATGCTCTCCTCCTCTTCGTCTGAAGAGGAGAAGCGAGAAGGGTCGGACCAATACGCAGCGTTGTAATCCATAATGATTTATTAACAGAACGAAATGAAACACGAAAACACTCTTAAACAAACTACAAAACAACAAACGACGCAGACCGACCTGAACATAAGAACTTACATATACACGAAGAACGCACGAACAGGTACAGACTACAAACAAACCGAAACAGTCCCGTGTGGCGCTACAAACACAGACACAGGAGACAACCACCCACAACAAACAATGTGAAACCACCTACCTTAATATGGTTCTCAATCAGAGGAGATGAAAACCACCTGCCTCTAATTGAGAACCATATCAGGTCACCCATTAACCAACATAGAAACACATAACATAGAATGCCCACCCACACTCACGCCCTGACCGAGTAACACATAAAAAAACAACAGAAAACAGGTCAGGAACGTGACACAAGATTTGTACATTATCTTTCGATGTTTACAATACACTGTCTTACTTGCTTTTCTTGTCACTGCAACAGAAAGTGAATGTAAAGTTAATATTACACTCCAAGGCATGGTCTATGTATAGAAAGTACAAGAGCAGACACCTTCCTGCTGATCACACACGGGAAGGATGTTTCTGCTCTCTGTGAAGTCATTTTTCATACAAATTTATACGTGTTTCTGCCTTCTTGCTCTCACTATGCCAAAGTAGAGAGAATGATTTATTTCAGATTTTATTTCTTTCATCACATTCCCAGTGGGTCAGAAGTTTACATACACTCAATTGGTAATTGGTAGCATTGCCTTTAAATTGTTTAACTTGGTCAAACATTTTTGGGGTAGCCTTCCACAAGCTTCCCACAATAAGTTGGGTGAATTTTGGGCCATTCCAGCTGACAGAGCTGGTGTAACTGAGTCAGGTTTGTAGGCCTCCTTGCTCGCACACGCTTTTTCAGTTCTGCCCACAAATTTTCCATAGGGTGAGGTCACTCCAATACCTTGACTTTGTTGTCCTTAAGCCATTTTGCCACATCTTTGGAAGTATGCTTGGGGGTCATTGTCCATTTGGAAGACCCATTTACGACCAAGCTTTAACTTTCTGACTGATGCCTTGATGTTGCTTCAGTATATATACACATAATTTTCCTTCCTCGTGAAGCCATCTATTTTGTGAAGTGCACCAGTCCCTCCTGCAGCAAAGCACCCCCACAACATGATGCTGCCACCCTCGTGCTTCACGGTTGGAATGGTGTTCTTCGGCTTGCAAGCCTCCCCCTTTTTCCTACAAACATAACGATAGTCATTATGGCCAAACAGTTCTATTTTTGTTTCATCAGACCAGAGGACATTTCTCCAAAAAGTACGATCTTTGTCCCCATGTGCAGTTGCAAATCGTAGTCTGTCTTTTTTTTGGCGTTTTTGGAGCAGTGGCTTCTTCCTTGCTGAGCAGCCTTTCGGGTTATGTCGATATAGGACTCGTTTTACTGTGGATATAGATACTTTTGTACCTGTTTCCTCCAGCATCTTCACAAGGTCCTTTGCTGTTGTTCTGGGATTGATTTGCACTTTTCGCACCAAAGTACATTCATCTCTAGGAGACAGAATGCTTCTCCTTCCTGAGCGGTACGACTGCTGTGTGGTCCCATGGTGTTTTTACTTGTGTACTATTGTTTGTACAGATGAACGTGGTACCTTCAGGCGTTTGGAAATTGCTCCCAAGGATGAACCAGACTTGTGGAGTCCTAAAATAGTTTTTCTGAGGACTTGGCTGATTTCTTTTGATTTTCCCATGATGTCAAGCAAAGAGGCACTGAGTTTGAAGGTGGGCCTTGAAATACATCCCCCGGTACACCTCCAACTGACTCAAATTATGTCATTTAGCCTATCAAACTTCTAAAGCCATTACATAATTTTCTGGAATTTTCCAAGCTGTTTAAAAGCACAGTCAACTTAGTGTATGTAAACTTCTGACCCACTGGAATTGTGATACAGTGAATTATAAGTGAAATAATCTGTCTGTAAATAATTGTTGGAAAAATGACTTGTGTCATGCACAAGTCATTTTGCACAAAGTAGTCCTAACCGACTTGCCAAAACTATAGTTTGTTAACAAGAAATTTGTGGAGTGGTTGAAAAACAAGTTTTAATGACACCTAACTAAGTGTATGTAAACTTTCGACTTCAACTGTATACTATACATAATATTAAAACCCTTGATAAAGATGAACAAAAAAGACAGTATCAAATAAATAATCTATATTGTATTCTCAAAAAAAGGGGAAATTATATTATTTTTCTCAAAGAAGTACGGAAGAGTATTAGGACCAAGTGAAGAAAAATTAATAAACGGTTATTTCTTGGGGCATGGATAGTACTTTTAAAACTTTAAATACTTAGAGAATAAAGTAGGCATTTCTAAAATAAAGTTTAAACACATTTCTGAGAATAAAGTCCAAATAAAATGTTGTGAATAAAGTTAAAATATTTCGAGAATAAACTCTACATTTAATTTTGAGAATAAAGTCAACTTTTTAATTGTTTTTAGTAACAAGGAAATCCTTGCTCTTTTAGCACATAAATACCATATTATAAGATGTCCCTGTCATGGTGCCTTTCTAATTGCTAATATTTTGTTGTCATTATTATTCCTTGTTTGTCATTATAGCTAAGATTCAATAGTGGTTATTGATAAGAATAGAGATGACTGGGTGACTGGGAGGGCATCAGACACTTCTCTGAGGTGTGTGTGGGGCCTCCTCTCATCTCACTAAAGTCTCTCGGTGGACCCACTCTGCCCAAGTAGACCCACACCAGCCACTATATTTTAAATAAATATAAACAAATGAAACAAGGTAATACAAACTGATCACAATACTTAAGTGACAGTCTGTCTCCAATATATGTACAATGACATAATCCACAGGCTTTTGGTACATTAGTTGCAGCTAAAAGCCCTAAACACCATAGTGCCTCAAAGTAAAATAAGTACTTTGATTTATGTTTGTGTGTTTTCTGTTAAACGTCTGCTCAGCCCACATGCTCACACGCTCTATATGTTATGTACACTCAGTATACAGCGTATTTGGAAAGTATTCAGACCCCTTGACCTTTTCCACATTTTGTTACAGCCTTATTCTAAAATGGATTCAATAAAACAATTCCCTCATCGGTCTCTACACACAATACCCCATTATGACAAAGTGAAAACAGATTTTTTTTAAATATTTGCACAATTATTCAAAATAAAAAACGGAAATATCTTATTTACATAAGTATTCAGACCGTTTGCTATGAGACTCGAAATTGAGCTCAGGTGCATCGTATTTTCATTTATCTGACTTTCATTTATCTGCATGTCCAGCCCTTATATTTAGCCTCACAATGTAGTATTTTACCAAAACAATTTGAAATAAACATTCATGAGATATATTGAGAAAAATTGGTCAGCAAAAGCAAAAATCTGATAAATATAAAGTACAGACATTTTTGGCTCAGTGGGAAATAAATATCTAACTAGTCAGTAACAACTGTGTGAAGTTTGGAGTTTGTGGAGGCAACCGTGAGCTTATTACAGTATTATAGAAACTATGGCCTTTGATTTCCTATGATCTTCCATATAGAAGAACCCCTTACCTTCTAA
Organism: Salvelinus alpinus; assembly: GCF_045679555.1. Taxonomy (NCBI): domain Eukaryota; kingdom Metazoa; phylum Chordata; class Actinopteri; order Salmoniformes; family Salmonidae; genus Salvelinus; species Salvelinus alpinus. The sequence goes on from NW_027256510.1 coordinate 6,187, forward strand.
TGACTCTTTTGTATCTTGTGAGCGTCATAAAGGAAATCATAGCAGGTAACAGATGGCTTTTAATAGTTTGTAGCTCTAACCATTCGGACTCTACAGACATTTTTGTAAAGAGACCCGGCCCCGGACCCCTTCGGGATGCGCCATTGTCTCACAAACACCGCTCTAACTCAGCCCCCATTAATCACACACATTATCTCATGAAATATTTTAGAAAAAGGCTCAGTGGCGTTATCCTTGCAAGGGTAGGATGATGGAGTACTGAAAACAGGGTTGCCAATAAATTTGACCCCTATCTTTTCAAGAATGTATGTATTTTTGTAATCTCTTCCTCTGAGCTATTGTATTATTATAAAATAATATAATTTCCCCCTTTGTTTTCATGCAATATAGCTCAGTATTATTTATTTTATAGTGTTTTTTACTCATCTTTATCAAGGGTGCCAATAATTATGGACGTGACTGTATATATTGCATAGACATTGATGCGCTGATGAAAAATAAGTGCAAACTTTCCTCTATAAATATAGGGCGGCAAGCCAAGGAATTGCGGCAAGCTCACCTGACCGGAAACAGAGTCCAAAGAGACAGAGGGTGCCAAACAAGACTGAGACTGGGGCAACACAGGCCAGGAGAGTACAACACGACACCACCTCCATTTCCGCCAGCTCTGCATCTGAAACACAAACCACACAGCGGTTACCACACACCAGCCCAGGGCTTGGGTTGCTGTGGGAGGAGAGCTGAGCAGAAACAGAAACCTCAAACAGAAATGATGCCTATGTATGTACACTGATGGTCAACCACTGTTTATGAAGAAGTATAGAACACGTACTCTTTACCTGCCACTTAATGATAAACAGGAAAACAAACAAACCACATAATCTGGTGAGTAGAGAAAGCAGACTAAGCTTTGTCTGATATGTTATCCACATGGTCAACTGTCTTTTTTGGGCCCTCCATGTGGTCTCATGTGGCCTTTGTTTCCTCAAAATATTTTTATCTTGAAAAGCTTACATGGAACACTTAACAGCATCGACTTTTTATTTTTGACCATATAGCCAATTCTATTTCTATACTGGTAACCTGCACAGGGCCCTTTCAGTATCATGAATAACATCCCCAAAATGTTCCTGAAAAGTTATTGTAATATGGAATCACATATTCAGACATCTGAATATATACTGAACACAAATATAAACGCAACATGCAACAATTTAAAAGATTTTACTGAGTTACAGTTCATATTAGGAAATCAGTCAAATTAAATAAATTCATTAGGTCCTGATCTATGGATTTCACATGACTGGGCAGTGGAGCAGCCATGGATGGTCCTGGGAGGGCATAGACCCACCCACTTGGGAGCAAGGCTTACCCACAGGGGAGCCAGACCCAGCCAATCGTAATTCGTTTTTCCCCACAAAAGGGCTTTTTCATCAGCTGTCCTGTGGGCTGGTCTCAGACGATCCCGCAGATGAAGAAGCCGTATGTGGAGGTCCTGGCTGGCATGGTTAAACGTGGATTTTATAT
>NW_027256511.1:0-7683 GCF_045679555.1 Salvelinus alpinus
TTCTTCCTGGAGCAGTTAACCCCTTACATGGCTGAGTTCTCTCAGGTGCCAGCATACCATTGTCTGTAGAGCTTTTTTATAGCATGGATATATTTATTTAGATTGAATTCAAGATTCAGATACATTATTGAAATTGAGGTGTCTGTGTGACTGTCCACTGTCGTATGTATCATATTCTACTAAGCTATATGGAATTTTACGAAGGTCATACCAAGAACCATTTAGCTATTTAATTTATTTTATTTTATGACCCCTGAAGTATCAAAAAAGTATGTGTGTGTGTGTGTGTGTGTGTGTGTGTGTGTGTGTGTGTGTATATATATATATATATATATATATATATATATATATACATACATACATATACACACAAAAGTATGTGGACAACTGTCTAAATTTGTGGATTCAGCTATTTCAGCCACACCCGTATCTGACAGGTATATCAAATTGAGCACACAGCCATGCAATCTCCATAGACAAACATTGGCAGTAGAATGGCCCTACTGAACAGCTCAGTCAATCAATCAATCAAATGTACACTGCTCAAAAAAATAAAGGGAACACTAAAATAACACATCCTAGACCTGAATGAATGAAATATTCTTATTAAATACTTTTTTCTTTACATAGTTGAATATGCTGACAACAAAATCACACAAAAATTATCAATGGAAATCAAATTTATCAACCCATGGAGGTCTGGATTTGGAGTCACACTCAAAATTAAAGTGGAAAACCACACTACAGGCTGATCCAACTTTGATGTAATGTCCTTAAAACAAGTCAAAATGAGGCTCAGTAGTGTGTGTGGCCTCCACGTGCCTGTATGACCTCCCTACAACGCCTGGGCATGCTCCTGATGAGGTGGCGGTGGTTTCCTGAGGGATCTTCTCCCAGACCTAGACTAAAGCATCCGCCAACTCCTGGACAGTCTGTGGTGCAACGTGGCGTTAGTGGATGGAGCGAGACATGATGTCCCAGATGTGCTCAATTGGATTCAGGTCTGGGGAACGGGCGGGCCAGTCCATAGCATCAATGCCTTCATCTTGCAGGAACTGCTGACACACTCCAGCCACATGAGGTCTAGCATTGTCTTGCATTAGGAGGATCCCAGGGCCAACCGCAACAGCATATGGTCTCACAAGGGGTCTGAGGATCTCATCTCGGTACCTAATGGCAGTCAGGGTACCTCTGGCGAGCACATGGAGGGCTGTGCGGCCCCCCAAAGAAATGCCACCCCACACCATGACTGACCCACCGCCAAACCGGTCATGCTGGAGGATGTTGCAGGCAGCAGAACGTTCTCCACGGCATCTCCAGACTCTGTCACGTCTGTCACGTGCTCATGTGCTCAGTGTGAACCTGCTTTCATCTGTGAAGAGCACAGGGCGCCAGTGGCGAATTTGCCAATCTTGGTGTTCTCTGGCAAATGCCAAACGTCCTGCACGGTGTTGGGCTGTAAGCACAACCCCCACCTGTGGACGTCGGGCCCTCATACCACCCTCATGGAGTCTGTTTCTGACCGTTTGAGCAGACACATGCACATTTGTGGCCTGCTGGAGGTCATTTTGCAGGGCTCTGGCAGTGCTCCTCCTTGCACAAAGGCGGAGGTAGCGGTCCTGCTGCTGGGTTGTTGCCCTCCTACGGCCTCCTCCACGTCTCCTGATGTACTGGCCTGTCTCCTGGTAGCGCCTCCATGCTCTGGACACTACGTTGACAGACACAGCAAACCTTCTTGCCACAGCTCGCATTGGTGTGCCATCCTGGATGAGCTGCACTACCTGAGCCACTTGTGTGGGTTGTAGACTCCGTCTCATGCTACCACTAGAGTGAAAGCACCGCCAGCATTCAAAAGTAACCAAAACATCAGCCAGGAAGCATAGGAACTGAGAAGTGGTCTGTGGTCACCACCTGCAGAACCACTCCTTTATTGGGGGTGTCTTGCTAATTGCCTATAATTTCCACTTGTTGTCTATTCCATTTGCACAACAGCATGTGAAATTTATTGTCAATCAGTGTTGCTTCCTAAGTGGACAGTTTGATTTCACAGAAGTGTGATTGACTTGGAGTTACATTGTGTTTGTTTAAGTGGTCCCTTTATTTTTTTGAGCAGTGTATTTATAAAGCCCTTCTTACATCAGCTGATGTCACAAGGTGCTGTACAAAAACAAATCAAATCAAATGTATTTATATAGCCCTTCGTACATCAGCTGATATCTCAAAGTGCTGTACAGAAACCCAGCCTAAAACCCCAAACAGCAAGCAATGCAGGTGTAGAAGCACGGTGGCTAGGAAAAACTCCCTAGAAAGGCCAAATCCTAGGAAGAAACCTAGAGAGGAACCAGGCTATGAGGGGTGGCCAGTCCTCTTCTGGCTGTGCCGGGTGGAGATTATAACAAAACATGGCCAAGATGTTCAAAATGTTCATAAATGACCAGCATAGTCAAATAATAATAATCACAGTAGTTGTCGAGGGTGCAGCACCTCAGGAGTAAATGTAAGTTGGCTTTTCATAGCCGATCATTAAGAGTATCTCTACCGCTCCTGCGGTCTCTAGAGAGTTGAGAACAGCAGGTCTGGGACAGGTAGCACGTCCGGTGAACAGGTCAGGGTTCCATAGCCGCAGGCACAACAGTTGAAACTGGAGCAGCAGCACGGCCAGGTGGACTGGGGACAGCAAGGAGTCATCATGTCAGGTCGTCCTGAGGCATGGTCTTAGGGTTCAGGTCCTCCGAGAGAGAGAGAGAGAGAGAGAGAAAGAGAGAATTAGAGAGAGCATACTTAAATTCACACAGAACACCGGATAAGACAGAAGTACTCCAGATATAACAAACTGACCCTAGCCCCCCGACACATAAATTAATGCAGCATAAATACTGGGGACTGAGACAGGAGGGGTCAGGAGACACTGTGGCCCCATCCGATGATACCCCGGACAGGGCCAAACAGGAAGGATATAACCCCACCCACTTTGCCAAGGCACAGCACCCACACCACTAGAGGGATATCTTCAACCACCAACTTACCATCCTGAGACAAGGCCGAGTATAGCCCACAAAGATCTCCGCCACGGCACAACCCAAGGGGGGGCGCCAACTCAGACAGGAAGATCACGTCAGTGACTCAACCCACTCAAGTGACGCACCCCTCCTAGGGATGGCATGAAAGAGCAACAGTAAGCCAGTGACTCAGCCCCTGTAATAGGGTTAGAGGCAGAGAATCCCAGTGGAGAGAGGGGAACCGGCCAGGCAGAGACAGCAAGGGCGGTTTGTTGCTCCAGAGCCTTTCCGTTCACCTTCACACTCCTGGGCCATTCTACACTCAATCATAGGACCTACTGAAGAGATGAGTCTTCAATAAAGACTTAAAGGTTGAGACCGAGTCTGCGTCTCTCACATGGGTAGGCAGACCATTCCATACAAATGGAGATCTATAGGAGAAAGCCCTGCCTCCAGCTGTTTGCTTAGAAATTCTAGGGACAGAAACCCAGCCTAAAACCCCAAACAGCAAGCAATGCAGGTGTAGAAGCACGGTGGCTAGGAAAAACTCCCTTGAAAGACCAAAACCTAGGAAGAAACCTAGAGAGGAACCAGGCTATGAGGGGTGGCCGGTCCTCTTCTGGCTGTGCCGGGTGGAGATTATAACAGAACATGGCCTAGATGTTCAAATGTTCATAGATGACCAGCAGGGTCAAATAATAATAATCACAGTGGTTGTCGAGGGTGCAACAGGTCAGCACCTCAGGAGTAAATGTCAGTTGGCTTTTCATAGCCGATCATTCAGAGTATCTCTACCGCTCCTGCTGTCTCTAGAGAGTTGAAAACAGCAGGTTTGGGACAGGTAGCCCGTCCGGTGAACAGGTCAGGGTTCCAAAGCCGCAGTCAGAACAGTTGAAACTGGAGCAGCAGCACGGCCAGGTGGACTGGGGATAGCAAGGAGTCATCAGGCCAGGTAGTCCTGAGGCATGGTCCTAGGGCTCAGGTCCTCCGAGAGAGAGAGAGAAAGAAAGAAAGAAAGAAAGAAAGAAAGAAAGAAAGAAAGAAAGAAAGAAAGAAAGAAAGAAAGAAAGAAAGAAAGAAGGAAAGAAAGAAAGAAAGAAAGAAAGAAAGAGAGAGAGAATTAGTGAGAGCATACTTAAATTCACACAGGACACCGGATAAGACAGGAGAAATACTCCAGATATAACAGACTGACCTTAGCCCCCCGACACATAAACTACTGCAGCATAAATACTGGAGGCTGAGACAGGAGGGGTCGGGAGACACTGTGTCAGCATCCGCCGATACCCCGGACAGGGCCAAACAGGCAGGCTATAACCCCACCCACTTTGCCAAAGCACAGCCCCACACCACTAGAGCACAACCCAAGGGGGGCGACAGGAAGACCACATCATTGACTCAACCCACTCAAGTGACGCACCCCTCCTAGGGACGGCATGGAAGAGCACCAGTAAACCAGTGACTCAGCCCCTGTAATAGGGTTAGAGGCAGAGAATCCCAGTGGAGAGAGTGGGTGATTCGTTGCTCCAGTGCCTTTCCGTTCACCTTCACACTCCTGGGCCAGACTACACTCAATCATATGACCTACTTAAGAGATGAGTCTTCAATAAAGACTTAAAGGCTGAGACCGAGTCTGCGTCTCTCACATGGGTAGGCAGACCATTCCATAAAAAGGGAGCTCTATTGGAGAAATCCCTGCCTCCAGCTGTTTGCTTAGAAATTCTAGGGACAGTAAGGAGGCCTGCGTCTTGTGACCGTAGCGTACGTGTAGGTATGTTTCCATGCCCGAGCAGCCGCAAGACAAGCCTTAGATCACCATGCGCAATGCCGAGCATCGACTGGCTCGGGAGAGGTGAGAGTCGATTCATGCGTCCTCTGAAACATGACCCACCAAAACGCACTCCTTAACACCCGCCCACTTAACCCGGAAGCCAGCCGCACCAATGTGTCGGAGGAAACACTGTTCAACTGACAACCGAAGTCAACGTGCAGGCACCCGGCCCGCCACAAGGAGTGGCTAGAGCGCAATTAAAGCCAAGTAAAGCTCCCCTGGCCAAACCCTCCCCTAACCCGGACGACGCTGGGTCAATTGTGCACCGCCCTATAGGACACCCGGTCATGGCTGGTTGTGACACAGTCTGGGATGGAACCCAGGTCTGTAGTGATGCCTCTGTGATGCAGTGCCTTAGACCGCTGCGCCACTCTGGGAGCTTTACATGCACGTGTTGGTAAGAGTCTCACCTTTCCACAGAGGGGTCATAATAGTTTGTAGGCCAAACCGATTTTTGGACTGATTTTCAGGTTGTTTCATGATCTGACAAACACCGCTCTAGCTCTGTCAGCTTTCACTGCAGATGCGGAAGTGCGACATAGTGCGACATCCACACGCAGTGGATTGAGACTCATCCAATGCAATACAACCGATATCTCTAGCTTAAACTGACAGATTTTAATGGAGATGTTTATATTATGCTAATTCGATTTCAGCGGGGGCGCAGACATTGACGGGAGTGAATCCTCTCGCTTCGGCTCTCTCTCTCTGTGAATATTCATCTATTGTTTCAATAGCATTTCTTACATGTTTTTGAGTTATATCATGTTGTTATGTGTCTTGTTTACCAATCCGTCACCTCAAAGGAAGTCCCCTCAGAAAATCAGTTGTTTAATTCAAATAATCAAAAACAGTTGTAAATATCACAGAGTGAGCCTTTAACTCTGTTATGTGAATACTAATGTGTGTGTATGCGTATGTGTTTGTCTATCCCACAGCCACCATTGTGCTGAATGAGCTGAACTGGACAGACGCATTAGAGGCCGTGTTTAGGAAGAACAAGGAAGAGGATCCTACTCTACTGTGGCAGGTGTTCGGCAGCGCCACCGGATTGGCTCGCTACTTCCCAGGTGAGTAGCCAGCCAGCCAATCGGCTTACGCCCTCAGCCCATGACCTTAAAGTGGCTATTGATGGAGACGTAATGCGCTGGGCCACTTTGTCACGTTGTATTTACTCAGCACTCACACACACTGAAAAAACACACAGATAGAGAGAAAAAGATCACTCTCTCTCTCGACTGTCTCTCACACACACACACACACACACACACACACACACACACACAAACACACAATAGAGCTCTCTCTCACACACACGCGGAGGTTGGGAAAACAGTGAGTCACGGCGATCCCTGTGTTTGTCACCAAGGCCTGGATAGCTGTGGGCTTGTTGACACACACAGAGGGACGGGGACAGAGACGGGAACAAGGACACGGGGACAGCCATCAATTATGCCCTACCTCTGACATGACCGACCTGAAAAGCACTTTGTGAAAATTGTTAATGTAGAAAGTTTTTTTTAAATATACAGTACCAGTCAAAAGTTTGGACACCTAATCATTCAAGAGTTTTTCTTTCTACATTGTAGAATAATAGTGAAGACATCAAAACTATGAAATAACAGATGGAATCATGTAGTAACCAAAAAAGTTTTAAACAAATAAAATAAAAAAGCCAGTCTTTGCCTTGATGACAGCTTTGCACACTCTTGGCATTCTCTCAACCAGCTTCATAAGGAATGCTTTTCCAACCATCTTGAAGGAGTTCCCACATATGCTGAGCACTTGTTGGCTGCTTTTACTTCACTCTGCAGTCCAACTCATCCCAAACCTTCTCAATTGGGTTGAGGTTGGGTGATTGTGGAGGCCAGGTCATCTGATGCAGCACTCCATCACTCTCCTTGGTCAAATAGCCCTTACACAGACTGGAGGTGTGTTCCGGGTCATTGTCCTGTTGAAAAACAAATGATTGGCCCACTAAGCGCAAACCAGATGGGATGGCATATCGCTGCAGAATGCTGTGGTAGCCATGCTGGTTAAGTGTACCTTGAATTCTAAATAAATCACAGACAGTGTCACCAGCAAAGCACCATCACACCTCCTCTATGCTTCACTGTGGGAACCACACATGTAGAGATCAATCAATCAATCAAATGTATTTATAAAGCCCTTTTTACATCAGCTGGTGTCACAAAGTGCTATACAGAAACCAGCCTAAAACCCCAAACAACAAGCAATGCAGATGTAGAAGCACAGTGGCTAGGAAAAACTCCCTAGAAAGGCAGGAACCTAGGAAGAAACTTAGAGAGGAACCAGGCTCTGAGGGGTGACCAGTCCTCTTCTGGCTGTGCCGGGTGGAGATTATAACAGTACATAGCCAAGATGTTCAAACATTCATAGATGACCAGCAGGGTCAAGTCATAATAATCAACCGCTTTTACTGTGAAGTGTGTTGTCTTTTCAAATGCACTTTAAAGTTTGATTTGATTTAAATTGTCTTTGTACCCAGCATCCCCTTGGATGGACTCGCGAAAAACGCCCAATAAGATCGACCTCTACGACGTCCGGCGGCGACCGTGGTGAGTGGAGACATACACACACACACACAAAGATGCATAACCCTGTTACTTTACAATTGACATTTAAAAGTCAGACTGCTTTTGACAATATTTTTTTCTTCTGTTCGTCTATTTGTTGGAATCATAAGACATAAGGTAAAAGTTTCAAGTGTTTTTTCACCGCTGTATTTATTTGCTTGTTTGTTTACCAGGTACATCCAGGGGGCAGCGTCGCCTAAGGACATGCTGATCCTAGTGGATGCGTGAGTGACTCTCTTTTTGTGATTCATATTTA
>NW_027256512.1:0-7672 GCF_045679555.1 Salvelinus alpinus
AGTCTGTTACTGTTTGTCTGTGGAGCAGCCTGTTGGCATTTGTCTGTGGAGCAGCCTGTTACTGTTTGTCTGTGGAGCAGTCTGTTGGTGTTTGTCTGTGGAGCAGCCTGTTGGTGTTTGTCTGTGGAGCAGCCTGTTGGTGTTTGTCTGTGGAGCAGCCTGTTGGTGTTTGTCTGTGGAGCAGCCTGTTGGTGTTTGTCTGTGGAGCAGTCTGTTGGTGTTTGTCTGTGGAGCAGTCTGTTACCGTTTGTCTGTGGAGCAGTCTGTTGGTGTTTGTCTGTGGAGCAGTCTGTTGGTGTTTGTCTGTGGAGCAGTCTGTTGGTGTTTGTCTGTGGAGCAGTCTGTTGGTGTTTGTCTGTGGAGCAGTCTGTTGGTGTTTGTCTGTGGAGCAGTCTGTTGGTGTTTGTCTGTGGAGCAGTCTGTTACCGTTTGTCTGTGGAGCAGTCTGTTGGTGTTTGTCTGTGGAGCAGTCTGTTGGTGTTTGTCTGTGGAGCAGTCTGTTACCGTTTGTCTGTGGAGCAGTCTGTTGGTGTTTGTCTGTGGAGCAGCCTGTTGGTGTTTGTCTGTGGAGCAGCCTGTTGGTGTTTGTCTGTGGAGCAGCCTGTTGGTGTTTGTCTGTGGAGCAGCCTGTTGGTGTTTGTCTGTGGAGCAGTCTGTTGGTGTTTGTCTGTGGAGCAGTCTGTTACCGTTTGTCTGTGGAGCAGTCTGTTGGTGTTTGTCTGTGGAGCAGTCTGTTGGTGTTTGTCTGTGGAGCAGTCTGTTGGTGTTTGTCTGTGGAGCAGTCTGTTACCGTTTGTCTGTGGAGCAGCCTGTTGGTGTTTGTCTGTGGAGCAGTCTGTTGGTGTTTGTCTGTGGAGCAGTCTGTTGGTGTTTGTCTGTGGAGCAGTCTGTTGGTGTTTGTCTGTGGAGCAGTCTGTTACCGTTTGTCTGTGGAGCAGCCTGTTGGTGTTTGTCTGTGGAGCAGTCTGTTGCCATTTGTCTGTGGAGCAGCCTGTTGGTGTTTGTCTGTGGAGATTTACCATTAATGTAGAGTACCAAACCATCTTGTTAGTGTTTGGTGTAGGTTTGTCAACGGCACGTACAGTCACTAATCAAATTGCCTCATCCGGGTGAACATTTTACACGTTTAAATCAAGACACCAACAGAGTTCAGAGACATAGTGAGTAAACGGATTCAGGGACCAACAAACCAGGATTTTCTCAATGCTGAGGAGCAATCGATGGCACTCCTATACTCATCAGAGCACCAGCACAGGACAAGGAGAACTATTACTAACAGATATGGACTTCACTCAGTGGTCCTGCAAGGGAATGTAGATCACAAATACAAGTTTTGGGACACCTAAAACTGGTTCTGCTGGCACAGTTCACGATGCCCGTGTACAGGCCAACTCAGCACAATTTACCAAGGTTCAGAAGAGCAGACTACTCCCATTGACGGACTGAGACCTTTTGATGGAGTGAATGTGGAGACGCTGCCTATCAAACACCTTCCGTGGCTGATGAAGCCAGAATCGGAGAGGAGCAATCACACCTGCGATGCCAAGTAGCTCTCTCCTGATTGTAGAGAGCTTTTGGTTGTCTGAAGGGAAGATGGAGGTGAGGCTTAAAACACAATGACTCTCAGATGAACCTAATAAGAAATCTGATTACCGCATGCTGAGAGCAGAATTAACAAGGTGAAGCTGTATTAACACGATGAAGCAGTATTAACACGGTGAAGCAGGATTAACACGATGAAGCAGTATTAACAAGATGAAGCAGTATTAACACGATGAAGCAGTATTAACACGGTGAAACAGTATTAACACGATGAAGCATAATTAACACGATGAAGCGGTATTAACAAGATGAAGCAGAATTAACACGATGAAGCAGAATTAACACGGTGAAGCAGTATTAACAAGATGAAGCAGTATTAACACGGTGAAGCAGTATTAACACGATGAAGCAGTATTAACACGATGAAGCAGTATTAACACGATGAAGCAGAATTAACACGATGAAGCAGTATTAACACGGTGAAGCAGTATTAACACGGTGAAGCAGTATTAACACGATGAAGCAGAATTAACACGATGAAGCAGAATTAACACGATGAAGCAGAATTAACACGATGAAGCAGAATTAACACGATGAAGCAGAATTAACACGATGAAGCAGTATTAACACGATGAAGCAGTATTAACACGATGAAGCAGAATTAACACGATGAAGCAATATTTTAACAATCAAATACAGAATATGTGTAAACAAACAATTTAATTAAATGAACAAAATATTTAATTGACTTGCTGTTTTTTTTTTTTGTGTTAGAGAAACAACATATTTAAGTAATCCATGTTCATAACATAGGCCTTATCTATTCAAGATGGCAATCATTGGCTATTATATTGTTAACATAAAATGCTATTATTATGTAACATATACATATATAATCAATATTTGCATCAACTGATGTTTGTTAAATCTGATCAAAGAAATATGATATATATTATTTATTATTTTAAAACCAAAACGGAACTAATGTATTTGATCAAATCAGACAAGACAAAAGCTCTGCAGTGGATGTGTGGTCGTGGTGGACGTGTGGACGCGGTGGACGTGTGGTCGCGGTGGACGTGTGGTCGCGGTGGACGTGTGGTCGCGGTGGACGTGTGGTCGCGGTGGACGTGTGGTCGCGGTGGACGTGTGGTCGCGGTGGACGTGTGGTCGCGGTGGACGCGGTGGACGTGTGGTCGCGGTGGACGTGTGGTCGCGGTGGACGTGTGGTCGCGGTGGACGTGTGGTCGCGGTGGACGTGTGGTCGCGGTGGACGTGTGGTCGCGGTGGACGTGTGGTCGCGGTGGACGTGGTGGACGTGTGGTCGCGGTGGACGTGTGGACGTGTGGTCGCGGTGGACGTGTGGTCGCGGTGGACGTGTGGTCGCGGTGGACGTGTGGTCGCGGTGGACGTGTGGTCGCGGTGGACGTGTGGTCGCGGTGGACGTGTGGTCGCGGTGGACGTGTGGTCGCGGTGGACGTGTGGTCGCGGTGGACGTGTGGTCGCGGTGGACGCGGTGGACGTGTGGTCGCGGTGGACGCGGTGGACGTGTGGTCGCGGTGGACGTGTGGTCGCGGTGGACGTGTGGTCGCGGTGGACGCGGTGGACGTGTGGTCGCGGTGGACGTGTGGTCGCGGTGGACGTGTGGTCGCGGTGGACGTGTGGACGCGGTGGACGTGTGGTCGCGGTGGACGTGTGGTCGCGGTGGACGTGTGGTCGCGGTGGACGTGTGGTCGCGGTGGACGTGTGGTCGCGGTGGACGCGGTGGACGTGTGGTCGCGGTGGACGTGTGGTCGCGGTGGACGTGTGGTCGCGGTGGACGTGTGGTCGCGGTGGACGTGGTGGACGTGGTGGATGTGTGGTCGCGGTGGACGTGTGGTCGCGGTGGACGTGGTGGATGTGTGGTCGTGGTGGACGTGTGGACGTGGTGGACGTGTGGTCGCGGTGGACGTGTGGTCGCGGTGGACGTGTGGTCGCGGTGGACGTGTGGTCGCGGTGGACGTGTGGTCGCGGTGGACGTGTGGTCGCGGTGGACGTGTGGTCGCGGTGGACGTGTGGTCGCGGTGGACGCGGTGGACGTGTGGTCGCGGTGGACGTGTGGTCGCGGTGGACGTGTGGTCGCGGTGGACGTGTGGACGCGGTGGACGTGTGGTCGCGGTGGACGTGTGGTCGCGGTGGACGTGTGGTCGCGGTGGACGTGTGGTCGCGGTGGACGTGTGGTCGCGGTGGACGTGGTGGACGTGTGGTCGCGGTGGACGCGGTGGACGTGTGGTCGCGGTGGACGTGTGGTCGCGGTGGACGTGGTGGACGCGGTGGATGTGTGGTCGCGGTGGACGTGTGGTCGCGGTGGATGTGGTGGATGTGTGGTCATGGTGGACGTGTGGTCGTGGTGGACGTGTGGACGTGGTGGACGTGTGGTCGCGGTGGACGTGTGGTCGCGGTGGATGTGTGGTCGTGGTGGACGTGTGGTCGCGGTGGACGTGTGGTCGCGGTGGATGTGTGGTCGCGGTGGACGTGTGGTCGTGGTGGACGTGTGGTCGCGGTGGATGTGTGGTCGTGGTGGACGTGTGGTCGTGGTGGACGTGTGGTCGTGGTGGACGTGTGGTCGCGGTGGACGTGGTGGACGTGTGGTCGTGGTGGACGTGTGGTCGTGGTGGACGTGTGGACGTGGTGGACGTGTGGTCGCGGTGGACGTGTGGTCGCGGTGGATGTGTGGTCGTGGTGGACGTGTGGTCGCGGTGGACGTGTGGTCGCGGTGGATGTGTGGTCGTGGTGGACGTGTGGTCGTGGTGGACGTGTGGTCGCGGTGGATGTGTGGTCGTGGTGGACGTGTGGTCGTGGTGGACGTGTGGTCGTGGTGGACGTGTGGTCGCGGTGGACGTGGTGGACGTGTGGTCGTGGTGGACGTGTGGTCGTGGTGGACGTGTGGTCGCGGTGGATGTGTGGTCGTGGTGGACGTGTGGTCGTGGTGGACGTGTGGTCGTGGTGGACGTGTGGTCGCGGTGGACGTGGTGGATGTGTGGTCGTGGTGGACGTGTGGACGTGTGGTCGTGGTGGACGTGTGGTCGTGGTGGACGTGTGGTCGTGGTGGACGTGTGGTCGTGGTGGACGTGTGGTCGTGGTGGACGTGTGGTCGTGGTGGACGTGTGGTCGTGGTGGACGTGTGGTCGCGGTGGACGTGGTGGACGTGTGGTCGTGGTGGACGTGTGGTCGTGGTGGACGTGTGGTCGCGGTGGATGTGTGGTCGTGGTGGACGTGTGGTCGTGGTGGACGTGTGGTCGTGGTGGACGTGTGGTCGCGGTGGACGTGGTGGATGTGTGGTCGTGGTGGACGTGTGGTCGTGGTGGACGTGTGGTCGTGGTGGACGTGTGGTCGTGGTGGACGTGTGGTCGTGGTGGACGTGTGGTCGTGGTGGACGTGTGGTCGTGGTGGACGTGTGGTCGTGGTGGACGTGTGGTCGTGGTGGACGTGTGGTCGTGGTGGACGTGTGGTCGTGGTGGACGTGTGGTCGCGGTGGACGTGGTGGACGTGTGGTCGTGGTGGACGTGTGGTCGTGGTGGACGTGTGGTCGCGGTGGACGTGTGGTCGTGGTGGACGTGTGGTCGTGGTGGACGTGTGGTCGTGGTGGACGTGTGGTCGCGGTGGTCGTGGTGGACGTGTGGTCGTGGTGGACGTGTGGTCGTGGTGGACGTGTGGTCGTGGTGGACGTGTGGTCGTGGTGGACGTGTGGTCGTGGTGGACGTGTGGTCGTGGTGGACGTGTGGTCGTGGTGGACGTGTGGTCGTGGTGGACGTGTGGTCGTGGTGGACGTGTGGTCGTGGTGGACGTGTGGTCGTGGTGGACGTGTGGTCGTGGTGGACGTGTGGTCGTGGTGGACGTGTGGTCGTGGTGGACGTGTGGTCGTGGTGGACGTGTGGTCGTGGTGGACGTGTGGTCGTGGTGGACGTGTGGTCGTGGTGGACGTGTGGTCGTGGTGGACGTGTGGTCGTGGTGGACGTGGTGGTCGTGGTGGACGTGGTGGTCGTGGTGGACGTGGTGGTCGTGGTGGACGTGGTGGTCGTGGTGGTCGTGGTGGTCGTGGTGGACGTGGTGGTCGTGGTGGACGTGTGGTCGTGGTGGTCGTGGTGGACGTGGTGGTCGTGGTGGTCGTGGTGGTCGTGGTGGACGTGGTGGTCGTGGTGGACGTGTGGTCGTGGTGGTCGTGGTGGACGTGGTGGTCGTGGTGGACGTGTGGTCGTGGTGGACGTGTGGTCGTGGTGGACGTGTGGTCGTGGTGGACGTGTGGTCGTGGTGGACGTGTGGTCGTGGTGGACGTGTGGTCGTGGTGGACGTGTGGTCGTGGTGGACGTGGTGGTCGTGGTGGACGTGGTGGTCGTGGTGGACGTGGTGGTCGTGGTGGTCGTGGTGGTCGTGGTGGACGTGGTGGTCGTGGTGGACGTGTGGTCGTGGTGGTCGTGGTGGACGTGGTGGTCGTGGTGGTCGTGGTGGTCGTGGTGGTCGTGGTGGACGTGGTGGTCGTGGTGGACGTGTGGTCGTGGTGGTCGTGGTGGACGTGGTGGTCGTGGTGGACGTGTGGTCGTGGTGGACGTGTGGTCGTGGTGGACGTGTGGTCGTGGTGGACGTGTGGTCGTGGTGGACGTGTGGTCGTGGTGGACGTGTGGTCGTGGTGGACGTGTGGTCGTGGTGGACGTGTGGTCGTGGTGGACGTGTGGTCGTGGTGGACGTGTGGTCGTGGTGGACGTGTGGTCGTGGTGGACGTGTGGTCGTGGTGGACGTGTGGTCGTGGTGGTCGTGGTGGACGTGGTGGTCGTGGTGGTCGTGGTGGTCGTGGTGGTCGTGGTGGACGTGGTGGTCGTGGTGGACGTGTGGTCGTGGTGGTCGTGGTGGACGTGGTGGTCGTGGTGGACGTGTGGTCGTGGTGGACGTGTGGTCGTGGTGGACGTGTGGTCGTGGTGGACGTGTGGTCGTGGTGGACGTGTGGTCGTGGTGGACGTGTGGTCGTGGTGGACGTGTGGTCGTGGTGGACGTGTGGTCGTGGTGGACGTGTGGTCGTGGTGGACGTGTGGTCGTGGTGGACGTGTGGTCGTGGTGGACGTGTGGTCGTGGTGGTCGTGGTGGACGTGGTGGTCGTGGTGGTCGTGGTGGTCGTGGTGGACGTGGTGGTCGTGGTGGACGTGTGGTCGTGGTGGTCGTGGTGGACGTGGTGGTCGTGGTGGACGTGTGGTCGTGGTGGACGTGTGGTCGTGGTGGACGTGTGGTCGTGGTGGACGTGTGGTCGTGGTGGACGTGTGGTCGTGGTGGACGTGTGGTCGTGGTGGACGTGTGGTCGTGGTGGACGTGTGGTCGTGGTGGACGTGTGGTCGTGGTGGACGTGTGGTCGTGGTGGACGTGTGGTCGTGGTGGACGTGTGGTCGTGGTGGACGTGTGGTCGTGGTGGTCGTGGTGGACGTGGTGGTCGTGGTGGTCGTGGTGGTCGTGGTGGTCGTGGTGGACGTGGTGGTCGTGGTGGACGTGTGGTCGTGGTGGTCGTGGTGGACGTGGTGGTCGTGGTGGACGTGTGGTCGTGGTGGACGTGTGGTCGTGGTGGACGTGTGGTCGTGGTGGACGTGTGGTCGTGGTGGACGTGTGGTCGTGGTGGACGTGTGGTCGTGGTGGACGTGTGGTCGTGGTGGACGTGTGGTCGTGGTGGACGTGTGGTCGTGGTGGACGTGTGGTCGTGGTGGACGTGTGGTCGTGGTGGACGTGTGGTCGTGGTGGACGTGTGGTCGTGGTGGACGTGTGGTCGTGGTGGACGTGTGGTCGTGGTGGTCGTGGTGGACGTGGTGGTCGTGGTGGTCGTGGTGGTCGTGGTGGTCGTGGTGGACGTGGTGGTCGTGGTGGACGTGTGGTCGTGGTGGTCGTGGTGGACGTGGTGGTCGTGGTGGACGTGTGGTCGTGGTGGACGTGTGGTCGTGGTGGACGTGTGGTCGTGGTGGACGTGTGGTCGTGGTGGACGTGTGGTCGTGGTGGACGTGTGGTCGTGGTGGACGTGTGGTCGTGGTGGACGTGTGGTCGTGGTGGACGTGTGGTCGTGGTGGACGTGTGGTCGTGGTGGACGTGTGGTCGTGGTGGACGTGTGGTCGTGGTGGAC
>NW_027256513.1:0-7648 GCF_045679555.1 Salvelinus alpinus
AACATGATTTAGAGCTTGTTTATGGAAAAGTGTTTATTTCTGTATTTCAACATGATTTAGAGCTTGTTTATGGAAAAGTGTTTATTTCTGTTTTTCAACATGATTTAGAGCTTGTTTTTGGAAAAGTGTTTATTTCTGTATTTCAATGTTGCAACTTGCTGAAAACTGTCCACAGTGTTCCTATCATCCTGATTAAACAGACCTGAAAAAAAATTCACTTACAGAGTGCATCAAACATGATTTAGAGCTTGTTTATGGAAAAGTGTTTTTTCTGTTTTTCAACATGATTTAGAGCTTGTTTTTGGAAAGTGCTTATATCTGTATTTCAACATGATTTAGAGCTTGTTTATGGAAAAGTGTTTTTTCTGTTTTTCAACATGATTTAGAGCTTGTTTATGGAAAAGTGTTTTTTCTGTTTTTCAACATGATTTAGAGCTTGTTTTTGGAAAAGTGTTTATTTCTGTATTTCAATGTTGCAACTTGCTGAAAACTGTCCACAGTGTTCCTATCATCCTGATTAAACAGTACTGAAAAAAAATTCACTTACAGAGTGCATCAAACATGATTTGGAGCTTGTTTATGGAAAAGTGTTTATTTCTGTATTTCAACATGATTTGGAGCTTGTTTTTGGAAAAGTGTTTATTTCTGTATTTCAATGTTGCAACTTGCTGAAAACTGTCCACAGTGTTCCTATCATCCTGATTAAACAGACCTGAAAAAAAATTCACTTACAGAGTGCATCAAACATGATTTAGAGCTTGTTTATGGAAAAGTGTTTATTTCTGTATTTCAACATGATTTGGAGCTTGTTTTTGAAAAGTGCTTATTTCTGTATTTCAACATGATTTGGAGCTTGTTTTTGAAAAGTGCTTATTTCTGTATTTCAACATGATTTGGAGCTTGTTTTTGAAAAGTGCTTATTTCTGTATTTCAACATGATTTAGAGCTTGTTTATGGAAAAGTGTTTTTTCTGTTTTTCAACATGATTTAGAGCTTGTTTTTGGAAAAGTGTTTATTTCTGTATTTCAATGTTGCAACTTGCTGAAAACTGTCCACAGTGTTCCAATCATCCTGATTAAACAGTACTGAAAAAAAATTCACTTACAGAGTGCATCAAACATGATTTGGAGCTTGTTTATGGAAAAGTGTTTATTTCTGTATTTCAACATGATTTGGAGCTTGTTTTTGGAAAAGTGTTTATTTCTGTATTTCAATGTTGCAACTTGCTGAAAACTGTCCACAGTGTTCCTATCATCCTGATTAAACAGACCTGAAAAAAAATTCACTTACAGAGTGCATCAAACATGATTTAGAGCTTGTTTATGGAAAAGTGTTTATTTCTGTATTTCAACATGATTTGGAGCTTGTTTTTGAAAAGTGCTTATTTCTGTTTTTCAACATGATTTAGAGCTTGTTTATGGAAAAGTGTTTATTTCTGTATTTCAACATGATTTGGAGCTTGTTTTTGAAAAGTGCTTATTTCTGTATTTCAACATGATTTGGAGCTTGTTTTTGAAAAGTGCTTATTTCTGTATTTCAACATGATTTGGAGCTTGTTTTTGAAAAGTGCTTATTTCTGTATTTCAACATGATTTAGAGCTTGTTTATGGAAAAGTGTTTATTTCTGTATTTCAACATGATTTGGAGCTTGTTTTTGGAAAAGTGTTTATTTCTGTATTTCAATGTTGCAACTTGCTGAAAACTGTCCACAGTGTTCCTATCATCCTGATTAAACAGACCTGAAAAAAAATGCACTTACAGAGTGCATCAAACATGATTTAGAGCTTGTTTATGGAAAAGTGTTTATTTCTGTATTTCAACATGATTTGGAGCTTGTTTTTGAAAAGTGCTTATATCTGTATTTCAACATGATTTAGAGCTTGTTTATGGAAAGGTGTTTATTTCTGTATTTCAACATGATTTGGAGCTTGTTTTTGAAAAGTGCTTATTTCTGTATTTCAACATGATTTAGAGCTTGTTTTTGGAAAAGTGTTTATTTCTGTATTTCAATGTTGCAACTTGCTGAAAACTGTCCACAGTGTTCCTATCATCCTGATTAAACAGACCTGGAAAAAAATTCACTTACAGAGTGCATCAAACATGATTTAGAGCTTGTTTATGGAAAAGTGTTTATTTCTGTATTTCAACATGATTTGGAGCTTGTTTTTGAAAAGTGCTTATTTCTGTATTTCAACATGATTTAGAGCTTGTTTTTGGAAAAGTGTTTATTTCTGTATTTCATTGTTGCAACTTGCTGAAAACTGTCCACAGTGTTCCTATCATCCTGATTAAACAGACCTGGAAAAAAATTCACTTACAGAGTGCATCAAACATGATTTAGAGCTTGTTTATGGAAAAGTGTTTATTTCTGTATTTCAACATGATTTAGAGCTTGTTTATGGAAAAGTAATTATTTCTGTATTTCAACATGATTTAGAGCTTGTTTTTGAAAAGTGCTTATTTCTGTATTTCAACATGATTTGGAGCTTGTTTTTGAAAAGTGCTTATATCTGTATTTCAACATGATTTAGAGCTTGTTTATGGAAAAGTGTTTTTTCTGTTTTTCAACATGATTTAGAGCTTGTTTTTGGAAAAGTGTTTATTTCTGTATTTCAATGTTGCAACTTGCTGAAAACTGTCCACAGTGTTCCTATCATCCTGATTAAACAGACCTGGAAAAAAATTCACTTACAGAGTGCATCAAACATGATTTAGAGCTTGTTTATGGAAAAGTGTTTATTTCTGTATTTCAACATGATTTGGAGCTTGTTTTTGAAAAGTGTTTATTTCTGTATTTCAACATGATTTGGAGCTTGTTTTTGGAAAAGTGTTTATTTCTGTATTTCAATGTTGCAACTTGCTGAAAACTGTCCACAGTGTTCCTATCATCCTGATTAAACAGACCTGAAAAAAAATTCACTTACAGAGTGCATCAAACATGATTTAGAGCTTGTTTATGGAAAAGTGTTTATTTCTGTATTTCAACATGATTTGGAGCTTGTTTTTGAAAAGTGCTTATTTCTGTATTTCAACATGATTTGGAGCTTGTTTTTGAAAAGTGCTTATTTCTGTATTTCAACATGATTTAGAGCTTGTTTATGGAAAAGTGTTTTTTCTGTTTTTCAACATGATTTAGAGCTTGTTTTTGGAAAAGTGTTTATTTCTGTATTTCAATGTTGCAACTTGCTGAAAACTGTCCACAGTGTTCCTATCATCCTGATTAAACAGACCTGGGAAAAAATTCACTTACAGAGTGCATCAAACATGATTTAGAGCTTGTTTATGGAAAAGTGGTTTTTCTGTTTTTCAACATGATTTAGAGCTTGTTTTTGGAAAGTGCTTATATCTGTATTTCAACATGATTTAGAGCTTGTTTATGGAAAAGTGTTTTTTCTGTTTTTCAACATGATTTAGAGCTTGTTTTTGGAAAAGTGTTTATTTCTGTATTTCAATGTTGCAACTTGCTGAAAACTGTCCACAGTGTTCCAATCATCCTGATTAAACAGTACTGAAAAAAAATTCACTTACAGAGTGCATCAAACATGATTTGGAGCTTGTTTATGGAAAAGTGTTTATTTCTGTATTTCAACATGATTTGGAGCTTGTTTTTGGAAAAGTGTTTATTTCTGTATTTCAATGTTGCAACTTGCTGAAAACTGTCCACAGTGTTCCTATCATCCTGATTAAACAGACCTGAAAAAAAATTCACTTACAGAGTGCATCAAACATGATTTAGAGCTTGTTTATGGAAAAGTGTTTATTTCTGTATTTCAACATGATTTAGAGCTTGTTTTTGAAAAGTGCTTATTTCTGTATTTCAACATGATTTGGAGCTTGTTTTTGAAAAGTGCTTATTTCTGTATTTCAACATGATTTGGAGCTTGTTTTTGAAAAGTGCTTATTTCTGTATTTCAACATGATTTAGAGCTTGTTTATGGAAAAGTGTTTTTTCTGTTTTTCAACATGATTTAGAGCTTGTTTTTGGAAAAGTGTTTATTTCTGTATTTCAATGTTGCAACTTGCTGAAACCTGTCCACAGTGTTCCTATCATCCTGATTAAACAGACCTGAAAAAAAATTCACTTACAGAGTGCATCAAACATGATTTAGAGCTTGTTTATGGAAAAGTGTTTATTTCTGTATTTCAACATGATTTGGAGCTTGTTTTTGAAAAGTGCTTATTTCTGTATTTCAACATGATTTAGAGCTTGTTTTTGGAAAAGTGTTTATTTCTGTATTTCAATGGTGCAACTTGCTGAAAACTGTCCACAGTGTTCCTATCATCCTGATTAAACAGACCTGAAAAAAAATTCACTTACAGAGTGCATCAAACATGATTTAGAGCTTGTTTATGGAAAAGTGTTTATTTCTGTATTTCAACATGATTTGGAGCTTGTTTTTGAAAAGTGCTTATTTCTGTATTTCAACATGATTTGGAGCTTGTTTTTGAAAAGTGCTTATTTCTGTATTTCAACATGATTTAGAGCTTGTTTATGGAAAAGTGTTTTTTCTGTTTTTCAACATGATTTAGAGCTTGTTTTTGGAAAAGTGTTTATTTCTGTATTTCAATGTTGCAACTTGCTGAAAACTGTCCACAGTGTTCCTATCATCCTGATTAAACAGACCTGGGAAAAAATTCACTTACAGAGTGCATCAAACATGATTTAGAGCTTGTTTATGGAAAAGTGTTTATTTCTGTATTTCAACATGATTTGGAGCTTGTTTTTGAAAAGTGCTTATTTCTGTATTTCAACATGATTTAGAGCTTGTTTTTGGAAAAGTGTTTATTTCTGTATTTCAATGTTGCAACTTGCTGAAAACTGTCCACAGTGTTCCTATCATCCTGATTAAAAAGACCTGAAAAAAAATTCACTTACAGAGTGCATCAAACATGATTTAGAGCTTGTTTATGGAAAAGTGTTTATTTCTGTATTTCAATGTTGCAACTTGCTGAAAACTGTCCACAGTGTTCCTATCATCCTGATTAAACAGACCTGAAAAAAAATTCACTTACAGAGTGCATCAAACATGATTTAGAGCTTGTTTATGGAAAGGTGTTTATTTCTGTATTTCAACATGATTTAGAGCTTGTTTATGGAAAAGTGGTTTTTCTGTTTTTCAACATGATTTAGAGCTTGTTTTTGGAAAGTGCTTATATCTGTATTTCAACATGATTTAGAGCTTGTTTATGGAAAAGTGTTTTTTCTGTTTTTCAACATGATTTAGAGCTTGTTTTTGGAAAAGTTTTGTTTATTTCTGTATTTCAATGTTGCAACTTGCTGATAACTGTCCACAGTGTTCCAATCATCCTGATTAAACAGTACTGAAAAAAAATTCACTTACAGAGTGCATCAAACATGATTTGGAGCTTGTTTATGGAAAAGTGTTTATTTCTGTATTTCAACATGATTTGGAGCTTGTTTTTGGAAAAGTGTTTATTTCTGTATTTCAATGTTGCAACTTGCTGAAAACTGTCCACAGTGTTCCTATCATCCTGATTAAACAGACCTGAAAAAAAATTCACTTACAGAGTGCATCAAACATGATTTAGAGCTTGTTTATGGAAAAGTGTTTATTTCTGTATTTCAACATGATTTGGAGCTTGTTTTTGAAAAGTGCTTATTTCTGTATTTCAACATGATTTGGAGCTTGTTTTTGAAAAGTGCTTATTTCTGTATTTCAACATGATTTGGAGCTTGTTTTTGAAAAGTGCTTATTTCTGTATTTCAACATGATTTAGAGCTTGTTTATGGAAAAGTGTTTTTTCTGTTTTTCAACATGATTTAGAGCTTGTTTTTGGAAAAGTGTTTATTTCTGTATTTCAATGTTGCAACTTGCTGAAAACTGTCCACAGTGTTCCAATCATCCTGATTAAACAGTACTGAAAAAAAATTCACTTACAGAGTGCATCAAACATGATTTGGAGCTTGTTTATGGAAAAGTGTTTATTTCTGTATTTCAACATGATTTGGAGCTTGTTTATGGAAAAGTGTTTATTTCTGTATTTCAACATGATTTGGAGCTTGTTTTTGGAAAAGTGTTTATTTCTGTATTTCAATGTTGCAACTTGCTGAAAACTGTCCACAGTGTTCCTATCATCCTGATTAAACAGACCTGAAAAAAAATTCACTTACAGAGTGCATCAAACATGATTTAGAGCTTGTTTATGGAAAAGTGTTTTTTCTGTTTTTCAACATGATTTAGAGCTTGTTTTTGGAAAGTGCTTATATCTGTATTTCAACATGATTTAGAGCTTGTTTATGGAAAAGTGTTTTTTCTGTTTTTCAACATGATTTAGAGCTTGTTTATGGAAAAGTGTTTTTTCTGTTTTTCAACATGATTTAGAGCTTGTTTTTGGAAAAGTGTTTATTTCTGTATTTCAATGTTGCAACTTGCTGATAACTGTCCACAGTGTTCCAATCATCCTGATTAAACAGTACTGAAAAAAAATTCACTTACAGAGTGCATCAAACATGATTTGGAGCTTGTTTATGGAAAAGTGTTTATTTCTGTATTTCAACATGATTTGGAGCTTGTTTTTGGAAAAGTGTTTATTTCTGTATTTCAATGTTGCAACTTGCTGAAAACTGTCCACAGTGTTCCTATCATCCTGATTAAACAGACCTGAAAAAAAATTCACTTACAGAGTGCATCAAACATGATTTAGAGCTTGTTTATGGAAAAGTGTTTATTTCTGTATTTCAACATGATTTGGAGCTTGTTTTTGAAAAGTGCTTATTTCTGTATTTCAACATGATTTGGAGCTTGTTTTTGAAAAGTGCTTATTTCTGTATTTCAACATGATTTGGAGCTTGTTTTTGAAAAGTGCTTATTTCTGTATTTCAACATGATTTAGAGCTTGTTTATGGAAAAGTGTTTTTTCTGTTTTTCAACATGATTTAGAGCTTGTTTTTGGAAAAGTGTTTATTTCTGTATTTCAATGTTGCAACTTGCTGAAAACTGTCCACAGTGTTCCAATCATCCTGATTAAACAGTACTGAAAAAAAATTCACTTACAGAGTGCATCAAACATGATTTGGAGCTTGTTTTTGGAAAAGTGTTTATTTCTGTATTTCAACATGATTTGGAGCTTGTTTTTGGAAAAGTGTTTATTTCTGTATTTCAATGTTGCAACTTGCTGAAAACTGTCCACAGTGTTCCTATCATCCTGATTAAACAGACCTGAAAAAAAATTCACTTACAGAGTGCATCAAACATGATTTAGAGCTTGTTTATGGAAAAGTGTTTATTTCTGTATTTCAACATGATTTGGAGCTTGTTTTTGAAAAGTGCTTATTTCTGTTTTTCAACATGATTTAGAGCTTGTTTATGGAAAAGTGTTTATTTCTGTATTTCAACATGATTTGGAGCTTGTTTTTGAAAAGTGCTTATTTCTGTATTTCAACATGATTTGGAGCTTGTTTTTGAAAAGTGCTTATTTCTGTATTTCAACATGATTTGGAGCTTGTTTTTGAAAAGTGCTTATTTCTGTATTTCAACATGATTTAGAGCTTGTTTATGGAAAAGTGTTTATTTCTGTATTTCAACATGATTTGGAGCTTGTTTTTGGAAAAGTGTTTATTTCTGTATTTCAATGTTGCAACTTGCTGAAAACTGTCCACAGTGTTCCTATCATCCTGATTAAACAG
>NW_027256514.1:0-7635 GCF_045679555.1 Salvelinus alpinus
GTTAGGGTGCGTCAGGGTGCGTCTTTAGGGTGCGTCAGGGTGCGTCATTAGGGTGCGTCATTTACATTTACATTTAAGTCATTTAGCAGACGCTCTTATCCAGAGCGACTTACAAATTGGTGCATTCACCTAATGACATCCAGTGGAACAGCCACTTTACAATAGTGCATCTAAATCTTTTAAGGGGGGGGGGGGGGGGGGGGGGGCAGAAGGATTGCTTTATCCTAGGTATTCCTTGAAGAGGTGGGGTTTCAGGTGTCTCCGGAAGGTGGTGATTGACTCCGCTGTCCTGGCGTCGTGAGGGAGTTTGTTCCACCATTGGGGTGCCAGAGCAGCGAACAGTTTTGACTGGGCTGAGCGGGAACTGTACTTCCTCAGTGGTAGGGAGGCGAGCAGGCCAGAGGTGGATGAACGCAGAGCCCTTGTTTGGGTGTAGGGCCTGATCAGAGCCTGAAGGTACTGAGGTGCCGTTCCCCTCACAGCTCCGTAGGCAAGCACCATGGTCTTGTAGCGGATGCGAGCTTCAACTGGAAGCCAGTGGAGAGAGCGGAGGAGCGGGGTGACGTGAGAGAACTTGGGAAGGTTGAACACCAGACGGGCTGCGGCGTTCTGGATGAGTTGTAGGGGTTTGATGGCACAGGCAGGGAGCCCGGCCAACAGCGAGTTGCAGTAATCCAGACGGGAGATGACAAGTGCCTGGATTAGGACCTGCGCCGCTTCCTGTGTGAGGCAGGGTCGTACTCTGCGGATGTTGTAGAGCATGAACCTACAGGAACGGGCCACCGCCTTGATGTTAGTTGAGAACGACAGGGTGTTGTCCAGGATCACGCCAAGGTTCTTAGCGCTCTGGGAGGAGGACACAATGGAGTTGTCAACCGTGATGGCGAGATCATGGAACGGGCAGTCCTTCCCCGGGAGGAAGAGCAGCTCCGTCTTGCCGAGGTTCAGCTTGAGGTGGTGATCCGTCATCCACACTGATATGTCTGCCAGACATGCAGAGATGCGATTCGCCACCTGGTCATCAGAAGGGGGAAAGGAGAAGATTAATTGTGTGTCGTCTGCATAGCAGTGATAGGAGAGACCATGTGAGGTTATGACAGAGCCAAGTGACTTGGTGTATAGCGAGAATAGGAGAGGGCCTAGAACAGAGCCCTGGGGGACACCAGTGGTGAGAGCGCGTGGTGAGGAGACAGATTCTCGCCACGCCACCTGGTAGGAGCGACCTGTCAGGTAGGACGCAATCCAAGCGTGGGCCGCGCCGGAGATGCCCAACTCGGAGAGGGTGGAGAGGAGGATCTGATGGTTCACAGTATCGAAGGCAGCCGATAGGTCTAGAAGGATGAGAGCAGAGGAGAGAGAGTTAGCTTTAGCAGTGCGGAGCGCCTCCGTGATACAGAGAAGAGCAGTCTCAGTTGAGTGACTAGTCTTGAAACCTGACTGATTTGGATCAAGAAGGTCATTCTGAGAGAGATAGCAGGAGAGCTGGCCAAGGACGGCACGTTCAAGAGTTTTGGAGAGAAAAGAAAGAAGGGATACTGGTCTGTAGTTGTTGACATCGGAGGGATCGAGTGTAGGTTTTTTCAGAAGGGGTGCAACTCTCGCTCTCTTGAAGACGGAAGGGACGTAGCCAGCGGTCAAGGATGAGTTGATGAGCGAGGTGAGGTAAGGGAGAAGGTCTCCGGAAATGGTCTGGAGAAGAGAGGAGGGGATAGGGTCAAGCGGGCAGGTTGTTGGGCGGCCGGCCGTCACAAGACGCGAGATTTCATCTGGAGAGAGAGGGGAGAAAGAGGTCAAAGCACAGGGTAGGGCAGTGTGAGCAGAACCAGCGGTGTCGTTTGACTTAGCAAACGAGGATCGGATGTCGTCGACCTTCTTTTCAAAATGGTTGACGAAGTCGTCTGCAGAGAGGGAGGAGGGGGGGGGGGAGGGGGAGGAGGATTCAGGAGGGAGGAGAAGGTGGCAAAGAGCTTCCTAGGGTTAGAGGCAGATGCTTGGAATTTAGAGTGGTAGAAAGTGGCTTTAGCAGCAGAGACAGAAGAGGAAAATGTAGAGAGGAGGGAGTGGAAGGATGCCAGGTCCGCAGGGAGGCGAGTTTTCCTCCATTTCCGCTCGGCTGCCCGGAGCCCTGTTCTGTGAGCTCGCAATGAGTCGTCGAGCCACGGAGCGGGAGGGGAGGACCGAGCCGGCCTGGAGGATAGGGGACATAGAGAGTCAAAGGATGCAGAAAGGGAGGAGAGGAGGGTTGAGGAGGCAGAATCAGGAGATAGGTTGGAGAAGGTTTGGGCAGAGGGAAGAGATGATAGGATGGAAGAGGAGAGAGTAGCGGGGGAGAGAGAGCGAAGGTTGGGACGGCGCGATACCATCCGAGTAGGGGCAGTGTGGGAAGTGTTGGATGAGAGCGAGAGGGAAAAGGATACAAGGTAGTGGTCGGAGACTTGGAGGGGAGTTGCAATGAGGTTAGTGGAAGAACAGCATCTAGTAAAGATGAGGTCAAGCGTATTGCCTGCCTTGTGAGTAGGGGGGGAAGGTGAGAGGGTGAGGTCAAAAGAGGAGAGGAGTGGAAAGAAGGAGGCAGAGAGGAATGAGTCAAAGGTAGACATGGGGAGGTAAAAGTCACCCAGAACTGTGAGAGGTGAGCCGTCCTCAGGAAAGGAGCTTATCAAGGCATCAAGCTCATTGATGAACTCTCCAAGGGAACCTGGAGGGCGATAAATGATAAGGATGTTAAGCTTGAAAGGGCTGGTAACTGTGACAGCATGGAATTCAAAGGAGGCGATAGACAGATGGGTAAGGGGAGAAAGAGAGAATGACCACTTGGGAGAGATGAGGATCCCGGTGCCACCACCCCGCTGACCAGAAGCTCTCGGGGTGTGCGAGAACACGTGGGCAGACGAAGAGAGAGCAGTAGGAGTAGCAGTGTTATCTGTGGTGAGCCATGTTTCCGTCAGTGCCAAGAAGTCGAGGGACTGGAGGGAAGCATAGGCTGAGATGAACTCTGCCTTGTTGGCCGCAGATCGGCAGTTCCAGAGGCTGCCTGAGACCTGGAACTCCACGTGGGTCGTGCGCGCTGGGACCACCAGGTTAGAGTAGCAGCGGCCACGCGGTGTGAAGCGTTTGTATGGTCTGTGCAGAGAGGAGAGAACAGGGATAGACAGACACATAGTTGACAGGCTACAGAAGAGGCTACGCTAAAGCAAAGGAGATTAGAATGACAAGTGGGCTACACGACTCGAATGTTCAGAAAGTTAAGCTTACGTTGCAAAAAAATAAATAAATAAAATAAAAGATCTAATTGACTAAAATGATATAGTACTGCTGGCTGGTGAAGTAGCCTGGCTAGCAGTCAGGGTGCGTTGTGTCGTTAGGGTGCGTTGTTAGGGTGCGTCAGGGTGCGTCAGGGTGCGTCAGGGTGCGTCCTGTCGTTAGGGTGCGTTGTTAGGGTGCCTCAGGGTGCGTCGTTAGGGTGCGTCAGGGTGCGTCCTGTCGTTAGGGTGCGTCGTTAGGGTTCGTCAGGGTGTGTCGTTAGGGTGCGTCAGGGTGCGTCGTTAGGGTGCGTCAGGGTGCGTCGTTAGGGTGCGTCAGGGTGCGTCCTGTCGTTAGGGTGCGTTGTTAGGGTGTGTCAGGGTGCGTCGTTAGGGTGCGTCGTTAGGGTGCGTCGTTAGGGTGCGTCAGGGTGCGTCGTTAGGGTTCGTCAGAGTGCGTCATTAGGGTGCGTCAGGGTGCGTCGTTAGGGTGCGTCAGGGTGCGTTGTTAGGGTGCGTCAGGGTGCGTCGTTAGGGTGCGTCAGGGTGCGTCGTTAGGGTTCGTCAGGGTGCGTCGTTAGGGTGCGTCAGGGTGCGTCGTTAGGGTGCGTCAGGGTGCGTCGTTAGGGTTCGTCAGGGTGCGTCGTTAGGGTGCGTCAGGGTGCGTCGTTAGGGTGCGTCAGGGTGCGTCGTTAGGGTGCGTCAGGGTGCGTTGTGTCGTCAGGGTGCGTTGTTAGGGTGCGTCAGGGTGCGTCGTTAGGGTGCGTCAGGGTGCGTTGTTAGGGTGCGTCAGGGTGCGTCGTTAGGGTTCGTCAGGGTGCGTAGTTAGGGTGCGTCAGGGTGCGTCGTTAGGGTGTGTCAGGGTGCGTCGTTAGGGTGCGATAGGGTACGTCGTTAGGGTGCGTCAGGGTGCGTCCTGTCGTTAGGGTGCGTTGTTAGGGTTCGTCAGGGTGCGTCGTTAGGGTGCGTCAGGGTGCGTCGTTAGGGTGCGTTGTTAGGGTTCGTCAGGGTGCGTCGTTAGGGTGCGATAGGGTGTGTCGTTAGGGTGCGTCGTTAGGGTGCGATAGGGTGCGTCGTTAGGGTTCGTCAGGGTGCGTCGTTAGGGTGCGTCAGGGTGCGTCGTTAGGGTGCGTCAGGGTGCGTCGTTAGGGTTCGTCAGGGTGCGTCGTTAGGGTGCGATAGGGTGCGTCGTTAGGGTGCGTCGTTAGGGTGAGATAGGGTGCGTCGTTAGGGTTCGTCAGGGTGCGTCGTTAGGGTGCGTCAGGGTGCGTCGTTAGGGTGCGTCAGGGTGCGTCGTTAGGGTTCGTCAGGGTGCGTGTGTCGTCAGGGTGCGTTGTTAGTCAGCAGCGTGCGTCGTTAGGGTTCGTCAGGGTGCGTCGTTAGGGTGCGTCAGGGTGCGTCGTTAGGGTGCGTCAGGGTGCGTCGTTAGGGTTCGTCAGGGTGTGTCGTTAGGGTGCGTCAGGGTGCGTCGTTATGGTGCGTCAGGGTGCGTCGTTAGGGTGCGTCAGGGTGCGTCGTTAGGGTGCGTCAGGGTGCGTCGTTAGGGTGCGTCAGGGTGCGTCGTTAGGGTGCGTCAGGGTGCGTCGTTAGGGTGCGTCAGGGTGCGTCGTTAGGGTTCGTCAGGGTGCGTTGTGTCGTCAGGGTGCGTTGTTAGGGTGCGTCAGGGTGCGTCGTTAGGGTTCGTCAGAGTGCGTCGTTAGGGTGCGTCAGGGTGCGTCGTTAGGGTGCGTCAGGGTGCGTCGTTAGGGTGCGTCAGGGTGCGTCGTTAGGGTTCGTCAGGGTGCGTCGTTACGGTGCGTCAGGGTGCGTCGTTAGGGTGCGTCAGGGTGCGTCGTTACGGTGCGTCAGGGTGCGTCGTTAGGGTTCGTCAGGGTGCGTCGTTAGGGTGCGTCAGGGTGCGTCGTTAGGGTGCGTCAGGGTGCGTCGTTAGGGTGCGTCAGGGTGCGTTGTGTCGTCAGGGTGCGTTGTTAGGGTGCGTCAGGGTGCGTCGTTAGGGTGCGTCAGGGTGCGTTGTTAGGGTGCGTCAGGGTGCGTCGTTAGGGTTCGTCAGGGTGCGTAGTTAGGGTGCGTCAGGGTGCGTCGTTAGGGTGTGTCAGGGTGCGTCGTTAGGGTGCGATAGGGTGCGTCGTTAGGGTGCGTCAGGGTGCGTCCTGTCGTTAGGGTGCGTTGTTAGGGTTCGTCAGGGTGCGTCGTTAGTGTGCGTCAGGGTGCGTCGTTAGGGTGTGTCAGGGTGCGTCGTTAGGGTGCGATAGGGTGCGTCGTTAGGGTGCGTCGTTAGGGTGAGATAGGGTGCGTCGTTAGGGTTCGTCAGGGTGCGTCGTTAGGGTGCGTCAGGGTGCGTCGTTAGGGTGCGTCAGGGTGCGTCGTTAGGGTTCGTCAGGGTGCGTTGTGTCGTCAGGGTGCGTTGTTAGGGTGCGTCAGGGTGCGTCGTTAGGGTTCGTCAGGGTGCGTCGTTAGGGTGCTTCAGGGTGCGTCGTTAGGGTGCGTCAGGGTGCGTCGTTAGGGTTCGTCAGGGTGCGTCGTTAGGGTGCGTCAGGGTGCGTCGTTAGGGTGCGTCAGGGTGCGTCGTTAGGGTTCGTCAGGGTGCGTCGTTAGGGTGCGTCAGGGTGCGTCGTTAGGGTGCGTCAGGGTGCGTCGTTAGGGTGCGTCAGGGTGCGTCGTTAGGGTTCGTCAGGGTGCGTCGTTAGGGTGCGTCAGGGTGCGTTGTTAGGGTGCGTCAGGGTGCGTCGTTAGGGTGCGTCAGGGTGCGACGTTAGGGTGCGTCAGGGTGCGTCGTTAGGGTTCGTCAGGGTGCGTCGTTAGGGTGCGTCAGGGTGCGTCGTTAGGGTTCGTCAGGGTGCGTCGTTAGGGTGCGTCAGGGTGCGTCGTTAGGGTGCGTCAGGGTGCGTCGTTAGGGTTCGTCAGGGTGCGTCGTTAGGGTTCTTCAGGGTGCGTTGTGTCGTCAGGGTGCGTTGTTAGGGTGCGTCAGGGTGCGTCGTTAGGGTTCGTCAGGGTGCGTTGTGTCGTCAGGGTGCGTTGTTAGGGTGCGTCAGGGTGCGTCGTTAGGGTGCGTCAGGGTGCGTCGTTAGGGTTCGTCAGGGTGCGTCGTTAGGGTTCGTCAGGGTGCGTCGTTAGGGTGTGTCAGGGTGCGTCATTAGGGTGCGTCAGGGTGCGTCGTTAGGGTGCGTCAGGGTGCGTTGTGTCGTTAGGGTGCGTTGTTAGGGTGCGTCAGGGTGCGTCAGGGTGCGTCCTGTCGTTAGGGTGCGTTGTTAGGGTGCGTCAGGGTGCGCCGTTAGGGTGCGTCAGGGTTCGTCGTTAGGGTGCGTCAGGGTGCGTCGTTAGTGTGCGTCAGGGTGCGTCGTTAGGGTGTGTCAGGGTGCGTCGTTAGGGTGCGATAGGGTGCGTCGTTAGGGTTCGTCAGGGTGCGCCGTTAGGGTGCATCAGGGTGCGTCGTTAGGGTGCGTCAGGGTGCGTCGTTAGGGTTCGTCAGGGTGCGTCGTTAGGGTGTGTCAGGGTGCGTCGTTAGGGTGCGTCGTTAGGGTGCGTCGTTAGGGTGCGTCAGGGTGCGTCGTTAGGGTTCGTCAGAGTGCGTCGTTAGGGTGCGTCAGGGTGCGTCGTTAGGGTGCGTCAGGGTGCGTCGTTAGGGTGCGTCAGGGTGCGTCGTTAGGGTGCGTCAGGGTGCGTCGTTAGGGTTCGTCAGGGTGCGTCGTTAGGGTGCGTCAGGGTGCGTCGTTAGGGTGCGTCAGGGTGCGTCGTTAGGGTTCGTCAGGGTGCGTCGTTAGGGTGCGTCGTTAGGGTGCGTCAGGGTGCGTCGTTAGGGTGCGTCAGGGTGCGTCGTTAGGGTGTGTCAGGGTGCGTCGTTAGGGTGTGTCAGGGTGCGTCGTTAGGGTGCGATAGGGTGCGTCGTTAGGGTGCGTCAGGGTGCGT
Organism: Salvelinus alpinus; assembly: GCF_045679555.1. Classification (NCBI taxonomy): domain Eukaryota; kingdom Metazoa; phylum Chordata; class Actinopteri; order Salmoniformes; family Salmonidae; genus Salvelinus; species Salvelinus alpinus. The sequence continues at coordinate 7,149 of NW_027256514.1, forward strand.
CGTTAGGGTTCGTCAGGGTGCGTCGTTAGGGTGCGTCAGGGTGCGTCGTTAGGGTTCGTCAGGGTGCGTCGTTAGGGTGCGTCAGGGTGCGTCGTTAGGGTGCGTCAGGGTGCGTCGTTAGGGTTCGTCAGGGTGCGTTGTGTCGTCAGGGTGCGTTGTTAGGGTGCGTCAGGGTGCGTCGTTAGGGTTCGTCAGGGTGCGTCGTTAGGGTGCTTCAGGGTGCGTCGTTAGGGTGCGTCAGGGTGCGTCGTTAGGGTGCGTCAGGGTGCGTCGTTAGGGTGCGTCAGGGTGCGTCGTTAGGGTGCGTCAGGGTGCGTCGTTAGGGTTCGTCAGGGTGCGTCGTTAGGGTGCGTCAGGGTGCGTCGTTAGGGTGCGTCAGGGTGCGTCGTTAGGGTGCGTCAGGGTGCGTCGTTAGGGTTCGTCAGGGTGCGTCGTTAGGGTGCGTCAGGGTGCGTTGTTAGGGTGCGTCAGGGTGCGTCGTTAGGGT
>NW_027256515.1:0-7578 GCF_045679555.1 Salvelinus alpinus
ATCCAGTTTTAACAGCACTGGAAAAAAATTTACTTACAGAGTGCATCAAACATGATTTGGAGCTTGTTTATGGAAAAGTGTTTATTTCTGTATTTCAACATGATTTGGAGCTTGTTTATGGAAAAGTGTTTATTTCTGTATTTCAATGTTGCAACTTGCTGAAAACTGTCCACAGTGTTCCTATCATCCAGTTTTAACAGTACTGAAAAAAATCACTTACAGAGTGCATCAAACATGATTTAGAGCTTGTTTATGGAAAAGTGTTTATTTCTGTATTTCAACATGATTTGGAGCTTGTTTTTGGAAAAGTGTTTATTTCTGTATTTCAACATGATTTAGAGCTTGTTTTTGGAAAAGTGTTTATTTCTGTATTTCAATGTTGCAACTTGCTGAAAACTGTCCACAGTGTTCCTATCATCCAGTTTTAACAGTACTGAAAAAAAATCACTTACAGAGTGCATCAAACATGATTTAGAGCTTGTTTATGGAAAAGTGTTTATTTCTGTATTTCAACATGATTTGGAGCTTGTTTATGGAAAAGTGTTTATTTCTGTATTTCAATGTTGCAACTTGCTGAAAACTGTCCACAGTGTTCCTATCATCCAGTTTTAACAGTACTGAAAAAAAATCACTTACAGAGTGCATCAAACATGATTTAGAGCTTGTTTATGGAAAAGTGTTTATTTCTGTATTTCAACATGATTTGGAGCTTGTTTATGGAAAAGTGTTTATTTCTGTATTTCAACATGATTTGGAGCTTGTTTATGGAAAAGTGTTTATTTCTGTATTTCAACATGATTTGGAGCTTGTTTTTGGAAAAGTGTTTATTTCTGTATTTCAATGTTGCAACTTGCTGAAAACTGTCCACAGTGTTCCTATCATCCAGTTTTAACAGTACTGAAAAAAAATCACTTACAGAGTGCATCAAACATGATTTAGAGCTTGTTTATGGAAAAGTGTTTATTTCTGTATTTCAACATGATTTGGAGCTTGTTTTTGGAAAAGTGTTCATTTCTGTATTTCAACATGATTTAGAGCTTGTTTTTGGAAAAGTGTTTATTTCTGTATTTCAATGTTGCAACTTGCTGAAAACTGTCCACAGTGTTCCTATCATCCAGTTTTAACAGCACTGGAAAAAAATTCACTTACAGAGTGCATCAAACATGATTTGGAGCTTGTTTATGGAAAAGTGTTTATTTCTGTATTTCAACATGATTTGGAGCTAGTTTATGGAAAAGTGTTTATTTCTGTATTTCAATGTTGCAACTTGCTGAAAACTGTCCACAGTGTTCCTATCATCCAGTTTTAACAGTACTGAAAACAATTCACTTACAGAGTGCATCAAACATGATTTAGAGCTTGTTTATGGAAAAGTGTTTATTTCTGTATTTCAACATGATTTGGAGCTTGTTTTTGGAAAAGTGTTTATTTCTGTATTTCAATGTTGCAACTTGCTGAAAACTGTCCACAGTGTTCCTATCATCCAGTTTTAACAGTACTGAAAAAAAATCACTTACAGAGTGCATCAAACATGATTTAGAGCTTGTTTATGGAAAAGTGTTTATTTCTGTATTTCAACATGATTTGGAGCTTGTTTTTGGAAAAGTGTTTATTTCTGTATTTCAACATGATTTAGAGCTTGTTTTTGGAAAAGTGTTTATTTCTGTATTTCAATGTTGCAACTTGCTGAAAACTGTCCACAGTGTTCCTATCATCCAGTTTTAACAGTACTGAAAATAATTCACTTACAGAGTGCATCAAACATGATTTAGAGCTTGTTTATGGAAAAGTGTTTATTTCTGTATTTCAACATGATTTGGAGCTTGTTTATGGAAAAGTGTTTATTTCTGTATTTCAATGTTGCAACTTGCTGAAAACTGTCCACAGTGTTCCTATCATCCAGTTTTAACAGCACTGGAAAAAAATTCACTTACAGAGTGCATCAAACATGATTTGGAGCTTGTTTATGGAAAAGTGTTTATTTCTGTATTTCAACATGATTTGGAGCTAGTTTATGGAAAAGTGTTTATTTCTGTATTTCAATGTTGCAACTTGCTGAAAACTGTCCACAGTGTTCCTATCATCCAGTTTTAACAGTACTGAAAACAATTCACTTACAGAGTGCATCAAACATGATTTAGAGCTTGTTTATGGAAAAGTGTTTATTTCTGTATTTCAACATGATTTGGAGCTTGTTTTTGGAAAAGTGTTTATTTCTGTATTTCAATGTTGCAACTTGCTGAAAACTGTCCACAGTGTTCCTATCATCCAGTTTTAACAGTACTGAAAAAAAATCACTTACAGAGTGCATCAAACATGATTTAGAGCTTGTTTATGGAAAAGTGTTTATTTCTGTATTTCAACATGATTTGGAGCTTGTTTTTGGAAAAGTGTTTATTTCTGTATTTCAACATGATTTAGAGCTTGTTTTTGGAAAAGTGTTTATTTCTGTATTTCAATGTTGCAACTTGCTGAAAACTGTCCACAGTGTTCCTATCATCCAGTTTTAACAGTACTGAAAATAATTCACTTACAGAGTGCATCAAACATGATTTAGAGCTTGTTTATGGAAAAGTGTTTATTTCTGTATTTCAACATGATTTGGAGCTTGTTTATGGAAAAGTGTTTATTTCTGTATTTCAATGTTGCAACTTGCTGAAAACTGTCCACAGTGTTCCTATCATCCAGTTTTAACAGTACTGAGAGAAAAAATCACTTACAGAGTGCATCAAACATGATTTAGAGCTTGTTTATGGAAAAGTGTTTATTTCTATATTTCAACATGATTTGGAGCTTGTTTATGGAAAAGTGTTTATTTCTGTATTTCAACATGATTTGGAGCTTGTTTATGGAAAAGTGTTTATTTCTGTATTTCAACATGATTTGGAGCTTGTTTTTGGAAAAGTGTTTATTTCTGTATTTCAATGTTGCAACTTGCTGAAAACTGTCCACAGTGTTCCTATCATCCAGTTTTAACAGTACTGAAAAAAAATCACTTACAGAGTGCATCAAACATGATTTAGAGCTTGTTTATGGAAAAGTGTTTATTTCTGTATTTCAACATGATTTGGAGCTTGTTTTTGGAAAAGTGTTCATTTCTGTATTTCAACATGATTTAGAGCTTGTTTTTGGAAAAGTGTTTATTTCTGTATTTCAATGTTGCAACTTGCTGAAAACTGTCCACAGTGTTCCTATCATCCAGTTTTAACAGCACTGGAAAAAAATTCACTTACAGAGTGCATCAAACATGATTTGGAGCTTGTTTATGGAAAAGTGTTTATTTCTGTATTTCAACATGATTTGGAGCTTGTTTATGGAAAAGTGTTTATTTCTGTATTTCAATGTTGCAACTTGCTGAAAACTGTCCACAGTGTTCCTATCATCCAGTTTTAACAGTACTGAAAAAAATCACTTACAGAGTGCATCAAACATGATTTAGAGCTTGTTTATGGAAAAGTGTTTATTTCTGTATTTCAACATGATTTGGAGCTTGTTTTTGGAAAAGTGTTTATTTCTGTATTTCAACATGATTTAGAGCTTGTTTTTGGAAAAGTGTTTATTTCTGTATTTCAATGTTGCAACTTGCTGAAAACTGTCCACAGTGTTCCTATCATCCAGTTTTAACAGTACTGAAAAAAAATCACTTACAGAGTGCATCAAACATGATTTAGAGCTTGTTTATGGAAAAGTGTTTATTTCTGTATTTCAACATGATTTAGAGCTTGTTTTTGGAAAAGTGTTTATTTCTGTATTTCAATGTTGCAACTTGCTGAAAACTGTCCACAGTGTTCCTATCCTCCAGTTTTAACAGTACTGAAAAAAAATCACTTACAGAGTGCATCAAACATGATTTAGAGCTTGTTTATGGAAAAGTGTTTATTTCTGTATTTCAACATGATTTGGAGCTTGTTTTTGGAAAAGTGTTTATTTCTGTATTTCAACATGATTTAGAGCTTGTTTTTGGAAAAGTGTTTATTTCTGTATTTCAATGTTGCAACTTGCTGAAAACTGTCCACAGTGTTCCTATCATCCAGTTTTAACAGTACTGAAAACAATTCACTTACAGAGTGCATCAAACATGATTTAGAGCTTGTTTATGGAAAAGTGTTTATTTCTGTATTTCAACATGATTTGGAGCTTGTTTATGGAAAAGTGTTTATTTCTGTATTTCAATGTTGCAACTTGCTGAAAACTGTCCACAGTGTTCCTATCATCCAGTTTTAACAGTACTGAAAAAAAATCACTTACAGAGTGCATCAAACATGATTTAGAGCTTGTTTATGGAAAAGTGTTTATTTCTGTATTTCAACATGATTTGGAGCTTGTTTTTGGAAAAGTGTTCATTTCTGTATTTCAACATGATTTAGAGCTTGTTTTTGGAAAAGTGTTTATTTCTGTATTTCAATGTTGCAACTTGCTGAAAACTGTCCACAGTGTTCCTATCATCCAGTTTTAACAGTACTGAAAAAAAATCACTTACAGAGTGCATCAAACATGATTTAGAGCTTGTTTATGGAAAAGTGTTTATTTCTATATTTCAACATGATTTGGAGCTTGTTTATGGAAAAGTGTTTATTTCTGTATTTCAACATGATTTGGAGCTTGTTTATGGAAAAGTGTTTATTTCTGTATTTCAACATGATTTGGAGCTTGTTTTTGGAAAAGTGTTTATTTCTGTATTTCAATGTTGCAACTTGCTGAAAACTGTCCACAGTGTTCCTATCATCCAGTTTTAACAGTACTGAAAAAAAATCACTTACAGAGTGCATCAAACATGATTTAGAGCTTGTTTATGGAAAAGTGTTTATTTCTGTATTTCAACATGATTTGGAGCTTGTTTTTGGAAAAGTGTTCATTTCTGTATTTCAACATGATTTAGAGCTTGTTTTTGGAAAAGTGTTTATTTCTGTATTTCAATGTTGCAACTTGCTGAAAACTGTCCACAGTGTTCCTATCATCCAGTTTTAACAGCACTGGAAAAAAATTCACTTACAGAGTGCATCAAACATGATTTGGAGCTTGTTTATGGAAAAGTGTTTATTTCTGTATTTCAACATGATTTGGAGCTAGTTTATGGAAAAGTGTTTATTTCTGTATTTCAATGTTGCAACTTGCTGAAAACTGTCCACAGTGTTCCTATCGTCCAGTTTTAACAGTACTGAAAAAAAATCACTTACAGAGTGCATCAAACATGATTTAGAGCTTGTTTATGGAAAAGTGTTTATTTCTGTATTTCAACATGATTTGGAGCTTGTTTTTGGAAAAGTGTTTATTTCTGTATTTCAACATGATTTAGAGCTTGTTTTTGGAAAAGTGTTTATTTCTGTATTTCAATGTTGCAACTTGCTGAAAACTGTCCACAGTGTTCCTATCATCCAGTTTTAACAGTACTGAAAATAATTCACTTACAGAGTGCATCAAACATGATTTAGAGCTTGTTTATGGAAATGTGTTTATTTCTGTATTTCAACATGATTTGGAGCTTGTTTATGGAAAAGTGTTTATTTCTGTATTTCAATGTTGCAACTTGCTGAAAACTGTCCACAGTGTTCCTATCATCCAGTTTTAACAGTACTGAAAAAAAATCACTTACAGAGTGCATCAAACATGATTTAGAGCTTGTTTATGGAAAAGTGTTTATTTCTGTATTTCAACATGATTTGGAGCTTGTTTTTGGAAAAGTGTTCATTTCTGTATTTCAACATGATTTAGAGCTTGTTTTTGGAAAAGTGTTTATTTCTGTATTTCAATGTTGCAACTTGCTGAAAACTGTCCACAGTGTTCCTATCATCCAGTTTTAACAGTACTGAAAACAATTCACTTACAGAGTGCATCAAACATGATTTAGAGCTTGTTTTTGGAAAAGTGTTTATTTCTGTATTTCAACATGATTTAGAGCTTGTTTTTGGAAAAGTGTTTATTTCTGTATTTCAATGTTGCAACTTGCTGAAAACTGTCCACAGTGTTCCTATCATCCAGTTTTAACAGTACTGAAAATAATTCACTTACAGAGTGCATCAAACATGATTTAGAGCTTGTTTATGGAAAAGTGTTTATTTCTGTATTTCAACATGATTTGGAGCTTGTTTTTGGAAAAGTGTTCATTTCTGTATTTCAACATGATTTAGAGCTTGTTTTTGGAAAAGTGTTTATTTCTGTATTTCAATGTTGCAACTTGCTGAAAACTGTCCAAAGTGTTCCTATCATCCAGTTTTAACAGTACTGAAAAAAAATCACTTACAGAGTGCATCAAACATGATTTAGAGCTTGTTTTTGGAAAAGTGTTTATTTCTGTATTTCAACATGATTTAGAGCTTGTTTTTGGAAAAGTGTTTATTTCTGTATTTCAACATGATTTAGAGCTTGTTTTTGGAAAAGTGTTTATTTCTGTATTTCAATGTTGCAACTTGCTGAAAACTGTCTACAGTGTTCCTATCATCCAGTTTTAACAGTACTGAAAACAATTCACTTACAGAGTGCATCAAACATGATTTAGAGCTTGTTTTTGGAAAAGTGTTTATTTCTGTATTTCAACATGATTTAGAGCTTGTTTTTGGAAAAGTGTTTATTTCTGTATTTCAATGTTGCAACTTGCTGAAAACTGTCCACAGTGTTCCTATCATCCAGTTTTAACAGTACTGAAAATAATTCACTTACAGAGTGCATCAAACATGATTTAGAGCTTGTTTATGGAAAAGTGTTTATTTCTGTATTTCAACATGATTTGGAGCTTGTTTATGGAAAAGTGTTTATTTCTGTATTTCAATGTTGCAACTTGCTGAACACTGTCCAAAGTGTTCCTATCATCCAGTTTTAACAGTACTGAAAAAAAATCACTTACAGAGTGCATCAAACATGATTTAGAGCTTGTTTATGGAAAAGTGTTTATTTCTGTATTTCAACATGATTTGGAGCTAGTTTATGGAAAAGTGTTTATTTCTGTATTTCAATGTTGCAACTTGCTGAAAACTGTCCACAGTGTTCCTATCATCCAGTTTTAACAGTACTGAAAAAAATCACTTACAGAGTGCATCAAACATGATTTAGAGCTTGTTTATGGAAAAGTGTTTATTTCTGTATTTCAACATGATTTGGAGCTTGTTTTTGGAAAAGTGTTTATTTCTGTATTTCAACATGATTTAGAGCTTGTTTTTGGAAAAGTGTTTATTTCTGTATTTCAATGTTGCAACTTGCTGAAAACTGTCCACAGTGTTCCTATCATCCAGTTTTAACAGTACTGAAAAAAAATCACTTACAGAGTGCATCAAACATGATTTAGAGCTTGTTTATGGAAAAGTGTTTATTTCTGTATTTCAACATGATTTAGAGCTTGTTTTTGGAAAAGTGTTTATTTCTGTATTTCAATGTTGCAACTTGCTGAAAACTGTCCACAGTGTTCCTATCGTCCAGTTTTAACAGTACTGAAAAAAAATCACTTACAGAGTGCATCAAACATGATTTAGAGCTTGTTTATGGAAAAGTGTTTATTTCTGTATTTCAACATGATTTGGAGCTTGTTTTTGGAAAAGTGTTTATTTCTGTATTTCAACATGATTTAGAGATTGTTTTTTGGAAAAG
>NW_027256516.1:0-7574 GCF_045679555.1 Salvelinus alpinus
CTTTTCCATAAACAAGCTCTAAATCATGTTTGATGCACTCTGTAAGTTAATTTTTTCCCAGTACTGTTTAATCAGGATGATAGGAACACTGTGGACAGTTTTCAGCAAGTTGCAACATTGAAATACAGAAATAAACACTTTTCCAAAAACAAGCTCTAAATCATGTTGAAAAACAGAAATAAGCACTTTTCAAAAACAAGCTCCAAATCATGTTGAAATACAGAAAGAAACACTTTTCCATAAACAAGCTCTAAATCATGTTTGATGCACTCTGTAAGTGAATTTTTTTCCAGTACTGTTTAATCAGGATGATAGGAACACTGTGGACAGTTTTCAGCAAGTTGCAACATTGAAATACAGAAATAAACACTTTTCCAAAAACAAGCTCCAAATCATGTTGAAAAACAGAAATAAGCACTTTTCAAAAACAAGCTCCAAATCATGTTGAAATACAGAAAGAAACACTTTTCCATAAACAAGCTCTAAATCATGTTTGATGCACTCTGTAAGTGAATTTTTTTTCAGTACTGTTTAATCAGGATGATAGGAACACTGTGGACAGTTTTCAGCAAGTTGCAACATTGAAATACAGAAATAAACACTTTTCCAAAAACAAGCTCTAAATCATGTTGAAAAACAGAAATAAGCACTTTTCAAAAACAAGCTCCAAATCATGTTGAAATACAGAAAGAAACACTTTTCCATAAACAAGCTCTAAATCATGTTTGATGCACTCTGTAAGTGAATTTTTTTTCAGTACTGTTTAATCAGGATGATAGGAACACTGTGGACAGTTTTCAGCAAGTTGCAACATTGAAATACAGAAAGAAACACTTTTCCATAAACAAGCTCTAAATCATGTTTGATGCACTCTGTAAGTGAATTTTTTTTCAGTACTGTTTAATCAGGATGATAGGAACACTGTGGACAGTTTTCAGCAAGTTGCAACATTGAAATACAGAAATAAACACTTTTCCAAAAACAAGCTCTAAATCATGTTGAAAAACAGAAATAAGCACTTTTCAAAAACAAGCTCCAAATCATGTTGAAGTACAGAAAGAAACACTTTTCCATAAACAAGCTCTAAATCATGTTTGATGCACTCTGTAAGTGAATTTTTTCCCAGTACTGTTTAATCAGGATGATAGGAACACTGTGGACAGATTTCAGCAAGTTGCAACATTGAAATACAGAAATAAACACTTTTCCAAAAACAAGCTCCAAATCATGTTGAAAAACAGAAATAAGCACTTTTCAAAAACAAGCTCCAAATCATGTTGAAATACAGAAAGAAACACTTTTCCATAAACAAGCTCTAAATCATGTTTGATGCACTCTGTAAGTGAATTTTTTTTCAGTACTGTTTAATCAGGATGATAGGAACACTGTGGACAGTTTTCAGCAAGTTGCAACATTGAAATACAGAAAGAAACACTTTTCCATAAACAAGCTCTAAATCATGTTTGATGCACTCTGTAAGTGAATTTTTTTTCAGTACTGTTTAATCAGGATGATAGGAACACTGTGGACAGTTTTCAGCAAGTTGCAACATTGAAATACAGAAATAAACACTTTTCCAAAAACAAGCTCTAAATCATGTTGAAAAACAGAAATAAGCACTTTTCAAAAACAAGCTCCAAATCATGTTGAAGTACAGAAAGAAACACTTTTCCATAAACAAGCTCTAAATCATGTTTGATGCACTCTGTAAGTGAATTTTTTCCCAGTACTGTTTAATCAGGATGATAGGAACACTGTGGACAGATTTCAGCAAGTTGCAACATTGAAATACAGAAATAAACACTTTTCCAAAAACAAGCTCCAAATCATGTTGAAATACAGAAAGAAACACTTTTCCATAAACAAGCTCTAAATCATGTTTGATGCACTCTGTAAGTGAATTTTTTCCCAGTACTGTTTAATCAGGATGATAGGAACACTGTGGACAGTTTTCAGCAAGTTGCAACATTGAAATACAGAAATAAACACTTTTCCAAAAACAAGCTCTAAATCATGTTTGAAAAACAGAAATAAGCACTTTTCAAAAACAAGCTCCAAATCATGTTGAAATACAGAAAGAAACACTTTTCCATAAACAAGCTCTAAATCATGTTTGATGCACTCTGTAAGTGAATTTTTTTTCAGTACTGTTTAATCAGGATGATAGGAACACTGTGGACAGTTTTCAGCAAGTTGCAACATTGAAATACAGAAAGAAACACTTTTCCATAAACAAGCTCTAAATCATGTTTGATGCACTCTGTAAGTGAATTTTTTTTCAGTACTGTTTAATCAGGATGATAGGAACACTGTGGACAGTTTTCAGCAAGTTGCAACATTGAAATACAGAAATAAACACTTTTCCAAAAACAAGCTCTAAATCATGTTTGAAAAACAGAAATAAGCACTTTTCAAAAACAAGCTCCAAATCATGTTGAAATACAGAAAGAAACACTTTTCCATAAACAAGCTCTAAATCATGTTTGATGCACTCTGTAAGTGAATTTTTTTGCAGTACTGTTTAATCAGGATGATAGGAACACTGTGGACAGTTTTCAGCAAGTTGCAACATTGAAATACAGAAATAAACACTTTTCCAAAAACAAGCTCTAAATCATGTTGAAAAACTGAAATAAGCACTTTTCAAAAACAAGCTCCAAATCATGTTGAAAAACAGAAATAAGCACTTTTCAAAAACAAGCTCCAAATCATGTTGAAATACAGAAAGAAACACTTTTCCATAAACAAGCTCTAAATCATGTTTGATGCACTCTGTAAGTGAATTTTTTTTCAGTACTGTTTAATCAGGATGATAGGAACACTGTGGACAGTTTTCAGCAAGTTGCAACATTGAAATACAGAAATAAACACTTTTCCAAAAACAAGCTCTAAATCATGTTTGAAAAACAGAAATAAGCACTTTTCAAAAACAAGCTCCAAATCATGTTGAAATACAGAAATAAACACTTTTCCATAAACAAGCTCTAAATCATGTTTGATGCACTCTGTAAGTGAATTTTTTTCCAGTACTGTTTAATCAGGATGATAGGAACACTGTGGACAGTTTTCAGCAAGTTGCAACATTGAAATACAGAAATAAACACTTTTCCAAAAACAAGCTCTAAATCATGTTGAAAAACTGAAATAAGCACTTTTCAAAAACAAGCTCCAAATCATGTTGAAAAACAGAAATAAGCACTTTTCAAAAACAAGCTCCAAATCATGTTGAAATACAGAAATAAACACTTTTCCATAAACAAGCTCTAAATCATGTTTGATGCACTCTGTAAGTTAATTTTTTTTCAGTACTGTTTAATCAGGATGATAGGAACACTGTGGACAGTTTTCAGCAAGTTGCAACATTGAAATACAGAAATAAACACTTTTCCAAAAACAAGCTCTAAATCATGTTTGAAAAACAGAAATAAGCACTTTTCAAAAACAAGCTCCAAATCATGTTGAAATACAGAAAGAAACACTTTTCCATAAACAAGCTCTAAATCATGTTTGATGCACTCTGTAAGTGAATTTTTTTCCAGTACTGTTTAATCAGGATGATAGGAACACTGTGGACAGTTTTCAGCAAGTTGCAACATTGAAATACAGAAATAAACACTTTTCCAAAAACAAGCTCTAAATCATGTTGAAAAACTGAAATAAGCACTTTTCAAAAACAAGCTCCAAATCATGTTGAAAAACAGAAAAAAGCACTTTTCAAAAACAAGCTCCAAATCATGTTGAAATACAGAAAGAAACACTTTTCCATAAACAAGCTCTAAATCATGTTTGATGCACTCTGTAAGTGAATTTTTTCCCAGTACTGTTTAATCAGGATGATAGGAACACTGTGGACAGTTTTCAGCAAGTTGCAACATTGAAATACAGAAATAAACACTTTTCCAAAAACAAGCTCTAAATCATGTTGAAAAACTGAAATAAGCACTTTTCAAAAACAAGCTCCAAATCATGTTGAAAAACAGAAATAAGCACTTTTCAAAAACAAGCTCCAAATCATGTTGAAATACAGAAAGAAACACTTTTCCATAAACAAGCTCTAAATCATGTTTGATGCACTCTGTAAGTTAATTTTTTCCCAGTACTGTTTAATCAGGATGATAGGAACACTGTGGACAGTTTTCAGCAAGTTGCAACATTGAAATACAGAAATAAACACTTTTCCAAAAACAAGCTCTAAATCATGTTGAAAAACAGAAATAAGCACTTTTCAAAAACAAGCTCCAAATCATGTTGAAATACAGAAATAAACACTTTTCCATAAACAAGCTCTAAATCATGTTTGATGCACTCTGTAAGTGAATTTTTTTTCAGTACTGTTTAATCAGGATGATAGGAACACTGTGGACAGTTTTCAGCAAGTTGCAACATTGAAATACAGAAATAAACACTTTTCCATAAACAAGCTCTAAATCATGTTTGATGCACTCTGTAAGTGAATTTTTTTTCAGTACTGTTTAATCAGGATGATAGGAACACTGTGGACAGTTTTCAGCAAGTTGCAACATTGAAATACAGAAATAAACACTTTTCCAAAAACAAGCTCTAAATCATGTTTGAAAAACAGAAATAAGCACTTTTCAAAAACAAGCTCCAAATCATGTTGAAATACAGAAAGAAACACTTTTCCATAAACAAGCTCTAAATCATGTTTGATGCACTCTGTAAGTGAATTTTTTTTCAGTACTGTTTAATCAGGATGATAGGAACACTGTGGACAGTTTTCAGCAAGTTGCAACATTGAAATACAGAAATAAACACTTTTCCATAAACAAGCTCTAAATCATGTTTGATGCACTCTGTAAGTGAATTTTTTTTCAGTACTGTTTAATCAGGATGATAGGAACACTGTGGACAGTTTTCAGCAAGTTGCAACATTGAAATACAGAAATAAGCACTTTTCAAAAACAAGCTCCAAATCATGTTGAAAAACAGAAATAAGCACTTTTCAAAAACAAGCTCCAAATCATGTTGAAATACAGAAAGAAACACTTTTCCATAAACAAGCTCTAAATCATGTTTGATGCACTCTGTAAGTGAATTTTTTCCCAGTACTGTTTAATCAGGATGATAGGAACACTGTGGACAGTTTTCAGCAAGTTGCAACATTGAAATACAGAAATAAACACTTTTCCAAAAACAAGCTCTAAATCATGTTTGAAAAACAGAAATAAGCACTTTTCAAAAACAAGCTCCAAATCATGTTGAAATACAGAAAGAAACACTTTTCCATAAACAAGCTCTAAATCATGTTTGATGCACTCTGTAAGTGAATTTTTTTCCAGTACTGTTTAATCAGGATGATAGGAACACTGTGGACAGTTTTCAGCAAGTTGCAACATTGAAATACAGAAATAAACACTTTTCCATAAACAAGCTCTAAATCATGTTTGATGCACTCTGTAAGTGAATTTTTTTTCAGTACTGTTTAATCAGGATGATAGGAACACTGTGGACAGTTTTCAGCAAGTTGCAACATTGAAATACAGAAATAAGCACTTTTCAAAAACAAGCTCTAAATCATGTTGAAAAACAGAAATAAGCACTTTTCAAAAACAAGCTCCAAATCATGTTGAAATACAGAAAGAAACACTTTTCCATAAACAAGCTCTAAATCATGTTTGATGCACTCTGTAAGTGAATTTTTTCCCAGTACTGTTTAATCAGGATGATAGGAACACTGTGGACAGTTTTCAGCAAGTTGCAACATTGAAATACAGAAATAAACACTTTTCCAAAAACAAGCTCTAAATCATGTTGAAAAACAGAAATAAGCACTTTTCAAAAACAAGCTCCAAATCATGTTGAAAAACAGAAATAAGCACTTTTCAAAAACAAGCTCCAAATAAATCATGTTTGATGCACTCTGTAAGTGAATTTTTTCCCAGTACTGTTTAATCAGGATGATAGGAACACTGTGGACAGTTTTCAGCAAGTTGCAACATTGAAATACAGAAATAAACACTTTTCCAAAAACAAGCTCCAAATCATGTTTGAAAAACAGAAATAAGCACTTTTCAAAAACAAGCTCCAAATCATGTTGAAATACAGAAAGAAACACTTTTCCACATGTTTGATGCACTCTGTAAGTGAATTTTTTTTCAGTACTGTTTAATCAGGATGATAGGAACACTGTGGACAGTTTTCAGCAAGTTGCAACATTGAAATACAGAAATAAACACTTTTCCATAAACAAGCTCTAAATCATGTTTGATGCACTCTGTAAGTGAATTTTTTCCCAGCACTGTTTAATCAGGATGATAGGAACACTGTGGACAGTTTTCAGCAAGTTGCAACGTTGAAATACAGAAATAAACACTTTTCCAAAAACAAGCTCTAAATCATGTTGAAAAACAGAAATAAGCACTTTTCAAAAACAAGCTCCAAATCATGTTGAAATACAGAAAGAAACACTTTTCCATAAACAAGCTCTAAATCATGTTTGATGCACTCTGTAAGTGAATTTTTTTTCAGTACTGTTTAATCAGGATGATAGGAACACTGTGGACAGTTTTCAGCAAGTTGCAACATTGAAATACAGAAATAAACACTTTTCCAAAAACAAGCTCTAAATCATGTTGAAAAACTGAAATAAGCACTTTTCAAAAACAAGCTTCAAATCATGTTGAAATACAGAAATAAACACTTTTCCAAAAACAAGCTCTAAATCATGTTGAAAAACAGAAATAAGCACTTTTCAAAAACAAGCTCCAACTCATGTTGAAATACAGAAATAAACACTTTTCCATAAACAAGCTCTAAATCGTGTTTGATGCACTCTGTAAGTGAATTTTTTTTCAGTACTGTTTAATCAGGATGATAGGAACACTGTGGACAGTTTTCAGCAAGTTGCAACATTGAAATACAGAAATAAACACTTTTCCATAAACAAGCTCTAAATCATGTTGAAAAACAGAAATAAGCACTTTTCAAAAACAAGCTGCAAATCATGTTGAAATACAGAAATAAACACTTTTCCATAAACAAGCTCTAAATCATGTTGAAATACAGAAATAAGCACTTTTCAAAAACAAGCTTCAAATCATGTTGAAATACAGAAATAAGCACTTTTCAAAAACAAGCTCCAAATCATGTTGAAATACAGAAATAAACACTTTTCCATAAACAAGCTCTAAATCATGTTTGATGCACTCTGTAAGTGAATTTTTTTTCAGTACTGTTTAATCAGGATGATAGGAACACTGTGGACAGTTTTCAGCAAGTTGCAACATTGAAATACAGAAATAAACACTTTTCCAAAAACAAGCTCTAAATCATGTTGAAAAACAGAAATAAGCACTTTTCAAAAACAAGCTCCAAATCATGTTGAAATACAGAAATAAACACTTTTCCATAAACAAGCTCTAAATCATGTTTGATGCACTCTGTAAGTGAATTTTTTTCCAGTACTGTTTAATCAGGATGATAGGAACACTGTGGACAGTTTTCAGCAAGTTGCAACATTGAAATACAGAAATAAACACTTTTCCAAAAACAAGCTCTAAATCATGTTGAAAAACTGAAATAAGCACTTTTCAAAAACAAGCTTCAAATCATGT
>NW_027256517.1:0-7553 GCF_045679555.1 Salvelinus alpinus
AAACAAAAAAACACAATCAGTTGGGGACACGTAGAACGTCAGCCTTCTTCTCCGGCGCCATTTAACACGACTCCAACACCATCATTAAGTTTACTGATGACACAACAGTGGTAGGCCTGATCACCGACAATGATGAGACAGCCTATAGGGAGGAGATCAGATACGTGGTCGTGTGGTGCCAGAACAACAACCTCTCCCTCAACGTGATCAAGACAAAGGAGATGATTGTGGACTACAGGAAAAGGAGGACCGAGCACGCCCCCATTCTCATTGACGGGGCTGTAGTGGAGCAGGTTGAGAGCTTCAAGTTCCTTGGCGTCCAAATCCCCAACAAACTAACATGGTCCAAGCACACCAAGACAGTCGTGAAGAGGGCATGACAAAACCTATTCCCCCTCAGGAGACTGAAAAGTTTTGGAATGGGTCCTCAGATCCTCAAAAGGTTTTTACAGCTGCACCATTGAGAGCATCCTGACGGGTTGCATCACTGCCTGGTATGGCAACTGCTCGGCCTCCAACTGCAAGGCACTACAGAGGGTAGTGCATATGGTCCAGTACATCACTGGAGCCAAGCTTTCTGCCATCCAGGTCTCTATACCAGGCAGTGTCAGAGGAAGGCCCTAAAAATTGTCAAAGACTCTAGCCACCCCAGTCATAGACTGTTCTCTCTGATACCGCATGGCAAGCGGTACCGGAGCGCCAAGTCTAGGTTCAAGAGGCTTCTAAACAGCTTCTACCCCCAAGCCATAAGACTCCTGAACAGCTAACCATATGGCTACCCAGAATATTTGC
This sequence comes from Salvelinus alpinus, assembly GCF_045679555.1. Classification (NCBI taxonomy): domain Eukaryota; kingdom Metazoa; phylum Chordata; class Actinopteri; order Salmoniformes; family Salmonidae; genus Salvelinus; species Salvelinus alpinus. The sequence continues at coordinate 793 of NW_027256517.1, forward strand.
ATTGCCCCCCCCCCCCCCCCACTCCTACGCTGCTGCTACTCTCTGTTATTATCTTTGCATAGCCACTAATAGATCTTCTTCGGGCTAGGGTCTATTTTTCTCCACTTCCTGCCTGACTGACGTGCCAAAAGTAAACTGCCTGTTACTCAGGCCCAGAAGCCAGGATATGCATATAATTGGTACCATTGGATAGAACACACTTTGAAGTTTGTAGAAATGTTAAAATAATGTATGAGACTATAACACAATTGATATAGTAGGAGAAAATCCAAAGACAAACTAACCGGAATTTATTAAACCTTTGTTCAAGGTTTCAGGCTTGTTTCTTCCCAAACAAGGAAGAATTTTGAGTTTTAGAACTGGGAGTCAGAGTTGGAAATTAGTCTGTGCACCTGCTAATTTTGCTTTCCTATTGAACATACTTCTTTCCGTATTAAATATTATAGTTTAATTACATTTTAGGGTACCTGAGGATTGGATAGAAAAGTGTTTTGACTTGTTTTAACAAAGTTTAGCAGTAGCTTTTTGGATTCCTTTCTCTGCATGTTGAACGAGTGAATTACTCAAATCGATGGCACCAACTAAACTGACTTCTTGGGATATAAAGAAGGATTTTATCTAACAAAAAGACCATACATGTTGTAGTTGGGATCCCTTGGATTGCAAATCAGAGGAAGATTTTCAAAAAGTAAGTGAATATTTAATCACTATTTATGATTTTATGAAGCCTGTGCCGGTGGAAAAATATGTTGATGTGGGGCGTCATCCTCAAACAATCGCATGGCATGCTTATTGTAATTCGGACAATGCAGTTAGATGAACAAGAATTTAAGCTTTTAACTTGTATTTACCTAAATGTTTAATATCCATAATTTTTATGATTATTTATTTGAATTGCGCGCCCTCCATGTACATAATTACCTCAATTACCTCGACACCGGTACCCCCGTAAATAGCCCCGCTATTGTTATTTACTGCTGCTCTTTAATTATTTGTTATTCTTATCTCTTACTTTTTATTTAGGTATTTTCTTAAAACTGCATTGTTGGTTAAGGGCTTGTAAGTAAGCATTTCACTGTAAGGTGAATTTGACCTGTTGTATTTGGCACATGTGACATTTTATTATTATTTTATTTGATTACCTAAACTACTCTACCTTCCATTCATGTGTACAGTAAACAGGAATATTTGTAGACTCTACAGGTGGCAAAACACTACTTACTGGGTTGTTCCACAAAAAGAGTGCATTTGGACAGTGTAATTATGTCAAAATTACACCTAATTCACTGAATTTTTATATTGTGTCATAAAGAGTGTTCCACTTCATAAAAAACATGTTCCCTTCTCAAGAGTTAAAAAAAGAAAGAAGCCAATTCAAGTGCTTGGAAAAGAGCCAATTAAAGTAACAGGGATGACTCTACCAGGGTTGACAATGTCATTTTTAATCTGCCATAACTCCTCTCATGACTAGAAAACAGGAACTATAGACAAGACAGGAGCAAGGGGAAAACCGCTGGTAGGTTTGAAGAACAACACGAACTGGCAACAGACAAACAGAGAACACAGGTATAAATGCACAGGTGATAATGGGGAAGATGGGCGACACCTGGAGGAGGGTGGAGACAAGCACAATGACAGGTGAAACAGATCAGGGCGTGACAGATGGTGAAAACCTGGGGAAATGTGGGGGTTATTTGTGTTAAAATCTTTCTAGAAGTCAGAAAAACATGAGGAACATTTTGGCACTTTAAGTCTTTATTCATATGAAAAATCAGATTTAGAATTTTTTTATGTGGTTTATATTAAAAGGCACTTCATTTAATACAACATGCTTTTAAATGCAATATTTGTTCACAATTTCTACTTACAATATCAAAAGGATGCAAAAAGGCACTTTATTCATGGAGTGACCCATCTTTGCAACAGGTTAAGAATTATATGAATCTGGGTTAAATGTGACGTACAGAAATGGGAGTCCCATAAGTGTGCAAAGTGAAGATGAAATCCTTTACCTTTACAAACTTTCATATGGAGAGGTTTCTCAATTGAGGATTGGATCCAGGGCTTTTGCAAGGTTTGCTTCTAATGTATCTACAGGTCCTTCAGAAAGTATTCAAACCCTTGACTTAGTCCACATTTTGTTGTGTTACAACCTGATTTCAAAATGTATTAAATAAAATTCTCAACCATCTACACACAATACCCTATAATGACAAAACAAATTTAAAAAAATTGAAATATTTGCACATTTATTGAAAATGAAATACAGAAATATCAAATTTACATAAGTATTCACACTCCTGAGTCAACACACTCCTGAGTCCACACATAACACGGCCAACCGAATCGTTTCTAATCATCTCTCCTCCTTCCAGGCTTTTTCATCGTTTAAATTATATGGTGATCGCATCTAAACTTTCATTGTATTACCACGACTACCGGCAAAACAGTTCGTCTTTCTATCACCCACGTGGGTATAACCAATGAGGAGATGGCATGTGGGTACCTGCTTCTATAAACCAATGAGGAGATGGCACGTGGGTACCTGCTTCTATAAACCAATGAGGAGATGGGAGAGGCAGGACTTGCAGCGCGATCTGCGTCAGAAATAGGAACGACATCTATTTTAGCCCTTGGTGTCACAGATGCTCGTTGCCACGCGCAAGCAGTGTGGGTGCAATAATTGAATAACATGGATTTCTAAATTTATTTTGCGACGCTCGCGCACGCGACGTGTCCGGTCTGGTCAGCATGTAACTCACAGTGCCGACCCGTCATTCAGGTAAAATAAAAAGCATTACAAAAATGTGTATATATAAAAAAAAGGTTTGGCCTTGCCTGTTTTGCATGTTATTTTGGCATTAATACATGTCACTTATCAGTTTGCAAACTATGTAAAAAAATATATATAAATATAATTTAGTTAATAAAGCTGCATACAAATATGGTCTCTTTTTTGCTTTCTTGAGTAAGGCAGCTCCGAAATGCAGGTGTTTCAGCCTAGCTCAGCGCTTTCTGTGGTGGTGGGGCAAGCCAGCAGAAAATAGGAGCATTGCGCCTGATTGGCTCAGTGTTCTGTCACTCATGGGGACACTACGTCACAGGCCAAGTCTAAAGTCCTTAGTAAGGGTAGACATCGAACATTTCAGCCCTGCCATAGAGTTACATTATAAGTGCCCTTCCAAGAAGGCTCAAGGTCATTGGGCACAGATAAAATTACGTCAAATCACGTTATATGTACAGTAGCTTTGATTGGACTGATCATGTCAACATCTTACTTTCAAAATCTTAGCTAACAGTCATCATTATGAATGAATCAAGTCGACAATCTAATGGCAAATCCTTTTCAATCCTTGTCATATGAAGAGAAATAATGAAGTGAAATTATAGATAAAACGTATCGGTGCTCATCGGCCATTGGACATAACCGTTCCACAACAAGTTGGATATTGCTAATTCAACAATGAGTTGTTTGGAAGGAATCATTGGCTAACTGCAAGCATTGCAAAGCAATCACTAACCTGCTATTCAGTGGAGTGGCTGTGTGTTCTTTTTTCCGAGTTCCCACCATAAATCCAGAGAATGTCAGACTTCGAGGACAAATTTGCTCAAAATGGACCACCGTGCCACCTTCCTGTTTAAGTGAGCAAGGTGAGTCCAAAAATGTCTTGTATGCTTCTGTATAAATCATGTAATATGCCAGGTAGATATGTGTAACAGTATAACTTTAGACCGTCCCCTCGCCCCGACACGGGCGCGAACCAGGGACCTTCTGCACACATCAACAACGGTCGCCCACGAAGCATCGTTACCCATCGCTCCACAAAAGCCGCGGCCCTTGCAGAGCAAGGGGAACCACTACTTCTAGGTTTCAGAGCAAGTGACGTAACTGATTGAAACGCTATAAGCGCGTACCCGCTAACTAGCTAGCCATTTCACATCCGTCACACTCACCCCCCTTTCAACCTCCTCCTTTTCCGCAGAAACCAGTGATCCGGGTCAACAGCATCAATGTAACAGTATAACTTTAGTCCGTCCCCTCGCCCATACCCGGGCTCGAACCAGGGACCCTCTGCACACATCAATAACAGTCACCCACGAAGCGTCGTTACCCATCGCTCCACAAAGGCCGCGGCTCTTGCAGTGCAAGGGGAACCACTACTTCTAGGTTTCAGAGCAAGTGACGTAACTGATTGAAACGCTATAAGCGCGTACCCGCTAACTAGCTAGCCATTTCACATCCGTTACATATGTATACTCTAGCTAAGAAAGTAATACTAAGTGTATGTTGTGTAGTAAGCTGTTAGTAGCCAATGTGCCTCACCCTAATAATTTGGTCTGTTTTCACCAACACAGTATTGTAAAAACATTGTTTGTGGCCGTTGTGTGATTGTTAGCAGACTTCTTTTGGTACAGTTTTGACAGTGCTACTAATAGTAGTGGTGGCACTTGGCTTGCACGTGCAAATTCAGCACATACAACATTCTATAATAGAATTGTGTTATTTGACATATACAAAGACCCAAGCGGCATTCAATATGCTTCACCCTAATAATTTGGCCTATATTCACCTCTTAATTTTACCTACTGTTCTAATTTGGTGGTGCCTATAACCTGTTTTAGAGAAATGTAATCACTGAATATTGTAAGAGCTTTCATTGTCTGTTTATATGCCCCATTTATTTATCCTACGGTTCTGACTGTAAGAACGGCCCATGTTCTGAATTCTGTCGCTGTACATTTCAAAAGTGCTGAACAAATAGTTATTGACTACGTCCGTCGTCGCTCGCTCATTAATGTCTTAATCGAAATTACAGATTGCCTTTTATCCACTTGTCGTCCCCTTATACCATAGTTTGTACATCTCAATTGTCAGTAGAAACCACATTTATTTAAGCAAGTCAGCCACATCAGCTGTGTTTTAAAAAAAGCACTAAATGAGGCTGAATAAGGTGTTTCGCTGCCAGACAAGGCTCTGCTGATAGCCAGGTGTAGCAGAGGTAAGGTGTTGGGACTGCTTTTGGGACAGCTTTATGTAGGGCCTAACTGTTTGTGGGCACCGTTTGTCACCGTTATAGTGCAATTAATGTATTGTGTTGTGTAGTGGCTTTGCTGGCAGGCATCCCACTTTTTTTGTGTTGGCGACCAAGATGTACATGCTAAAATCGCCACTGAACTCACAGCAAAAAAAATTTAGGAAAGCAATCCAATGTTATTTGTTGCCTAGACTTTACTGCAAATGACACTCAAGTCCAGAGAAAAAAACAATACACTAATATTGTAGTTACCCATGACAGCCTTCATAATAGAACGCTTGTGACCACACACATCTAAATATTGCACTTGGGAAAAAAAGATCTTTAAGTAGAAATAGAATGAAACAAACAGGCATTCTATTTTTTTCTATACTATTGTGGCCACTGTAGCAGACATCGATCAAGTGCACATGGCTATGTGTGCAAAAATAACGTTCACTGAGCAAAAACTAAAAGACCCTCCCCCCTCACACACAACTGTATATCAAGTTCAACACAACAAAAGCAATAGCTTTGAGCTACACTGCACGTTATTACATTGTACACTTTCTGCCTGTGGACATCTGTTCTACAATGTGCCAGCAGCAGAGCATGAAACCCTTTGTTGGCATAATTGATCTCTTTCAGGCAGAGTAAACCTGGCATACCCCTTTTTATCTACAGCATTGAAAAAGTGAGAAGAGGGAAAGTGTGTTGTGTTCCTTACACCTCTATAGTGGCATCCAGTTTAAACCAGGCCCAGCTCAAGCTCCAATTCATCCCTGAATCCACTTGTTCAACAAGCAACGCCTCATTTTCACATAATTCTCTCATTCTGAAAATTAACCACATAACGTTAATGTACAGGGAAAACATTAGTTCATAGATAGCTAGCGAACTAACTAACGGAGAATTCGATCCAGCTAGCAAGAGGTACTTAACAATGCTAACAATTATTGTTCCACCACACTTGCTCCCTCACCTCAAACTTTTCAAATGCCAGTTGTTTTTCGGTTACAGCTCATGTAGTACGCTTCATTCATCACCTTCTCACCCCAGTAGTCAGGCTTCTCACCTACCACGTCGTTTTCGTTCAGTGGACGCGCTGCTGTAGCTTTCTAGTGCGCGCGCTGATGCTGTCACTAGCAAGTTGGTTGTCTCTTCTCTTTAGTCGCGTGCTGCGTTCTGTTGATATGTGAACGATTGTTGAGCCTTGGATACAGCCAATATTGCGCCAAACGTGCATCACCCCCCGCCAAAAAACTTTTCTCATCGGATCTACATGAATCACGCAGGTTACCTATTTTGGATTCAAAACGGTGAATTTCGCCGAAAGGTGACTAGTTTGCATCCCTGCTAAAACGTCTACATTGTTGTGAACGCAACCATGCTCATGGATAATCTTGAATGAATTGTAAATAATGATGAGTGAGAAAGTTACAGAGATTTAATAAATTCAAACCCCCATGACATGCTAACCTCTCACCATTACAATAATAACAGGAGAGGTTAGCATTTTGGGGGGTATGATATTGTAATTAAACAGGCAGGGAGTAGGTCTCGAACTTATAAACCCAGGGTCGTTACAATATTTATGAGTCTGTAACTTTCTCACGCATTATTCACGATTCATTCAGTACTTCGTAATCATGGTAGCAGCCACATTAATGTAGAAGCCAAAACAACAAAAAATGTGTCACCGTCCCAATACTTTTGGAGATCACTATATATATATATATATATATA
>NW_027256518.1:0-7532 GCF_045679555.1 Salvelinus alpinus
CATTAGCACATGTAAATCTGGTAGCATGCTGTTCAGTCACTTCTTCTGGAAGTGGGTCAATGTGGGAGGCATTTGCTACAGGCTTTACTGCAAACCATAGAGAGATTTAGGTATATATCTTTTCGTTTATCCTTACACTGTCCATTTAACCTAACCTAATTTTTCAATCAGCATTTTGTAACGGAATGGAAATACAGTATGTTAGCACTGTCTATTGTTTCTAACTTTATTCATATCTTTTATTTTGATGTAAGACATTTGAAGGTGGTGATTGATTGCCGGAGTTGTACATTGACACAACGATTCATTTGTCAGAACTCAAACTTTCTACCTCTGACCCATCCATTACAGGGCAGGATACCAATCTGTACTGTACATAACAGTTCAAACCAACTTCAGAACAATAGAGTAAAAAGGGAAACTGTCTCCATGAGTTGCAGCCAGCTGCTGTACAAGTGAGTGAAGACAAACTCCTTATTAAAAACACTTTCACTAGACAGAGTCCCTCATATGACAGGGGAAAGGGTAGGCCTCTAATGCAGGTGCATATCTCTGGCAGAGAGCCCAGGGAGGGAGGGAGGAGAGAGAGAGGGAAGGAGAGAGTGGTAGGGAGAGGGAGACGGAGGGAGGGAGGGAGAGAGCACACGGTACAGTCTACATAGGCAGGATCTTAATTTGAGCCAGTTTGCTACAGCAGGACAATAATCCTGCAGCAAATGGAATTGTGAATTATGATGTGGATTATAATTAATGGACATTTTTGTCCAGGAGTTGATATATTTTTCATAAGGGAAAATCAAGTCTAAAATTTCAAAGTGAAAATGACAGACTTCAGAAACCTTTTAAAACCTCATATACACTGGAAATTCTAAGGAAAGTTCTCCTGCAACAGGGTGATCAAATTAAGATCATACATCTGTATATGGGACGCAATGTTGTCTCAATGTTACTCTGATGTTGTGTAACAGTGTAGAAGACACATCTGTCCACTCCTGACCACTGAAATCACCAACTGGGTTAGGAACGTTCTGACGGGCCTTTCAGATGACACTTCTGCAGTAATCAGTCATCTTTGGGCAGATGTTTTCAGCTTCATTGAAAACTTGGAGAGCTTTTTAGAAGTGTATATTTTTACACGTGTTTTTATTGTGAAAGCTGTACACAAAACACTCATAGTTCTGCACTTTATCTGTCACTGGAACATTCAAGCATTCTTGAAACAATCATCCATTGTGCAAAAGTTATAGAACAGCACTATTGTTCCAAACTTAATGACCGATATGAGACAGTCCACAGCCCACCTCAACACCTTATCTATGGTCAACCATTATGGAAAAAGACAGCTAGCCCCCGTAAATGAAATATTTCTTAGATGCATTCTCAGTTTCATTCACAGTGATTTTCTATAACCATATCTTCTATAACCAGTAGTCTTTCCTTCTCCTAGCCTACTGAGGGAGCTGACTATGTTGCTGTTTCTCATTGCATGGTGACTTATTCTTTGCTGGAAAGTTCACAGTAGCCACAGCTGTAAGCCTTGGAGTCAAATAGGGGGTTAGAATGAATTCTCACTGTCTGGGAAGATGTATCAAGTCCTCGGTGGAGGAAACACACACAGCCACAAATATTAATTCTGAAGAAGACACATTATAGAACATGAGAGATTAATAATAACACATACATTTTATTTTTAATACACAATATAATAATAGGTATTTGTGCTTTCCAGGACACTCAAATACACTTTTCCTACGGCAGAAGGCCTGGGAATGCCATCTATGACACTAAGATGAGGTGTGGTGTGTGTGGGCACTGGGAAGTGTGTCTGTCATTGTCAGCCCCTGGGGAAATCCCAGTCACATGGGACCAGACTATGTGTGGCAGGAGGCTCTAATGTCTAACTTGCAAATCTTGGTCTGAAACCAGTGGCAGAACCATGGAAGCTTCTGGAAGTCATTTTACTTTTTCACTCTTTATAAATTGAGTTTCAGATTGATTTTCCGATCTCGTTTACGAACTACCCATGAATATGGAGAGGGTGTGCAAAGAATATACATACAGTATACCAGTCAAAAGTTTTCTTTATTTTTACTATTTTCTACATTGTAGAATAATTGTGAAGACATCAAAACTATGAAATAACACATATGGAATCATGTAGTAACAAAAAACATGTTAAACAAATCCAAATGTATTTTATATTTCAGATTCTTCAAACTAGCCACCCTTCGCCGCAGTCGCAAAAATCATCAAGCGCTATGATGAAACTGGCTCTCATGAGGACCGCCACATGAATGGAAGACCCAGAGTTACCTCTGCTGCAGAGGATAAGTTCATTAGAGTTATCAGCCTCAGAAATTGCTGCCCAAATCAATGCTTCACAGAGTTCAACATCAACTGTCCAGAAGAGAATGCGTGAATCAGGCCTTCAAGGTCGAATTGCTGCAAAGAAACCACTAAAGGACACCAATAATAAGAAAAGACTTGCTTTGGCCAAGAACCATAAGCAATGGACATTAGACTGGTGGAAATCTGTCCTTTGGTCTGATGAGTCAAAATTTCAGAATTTTGGTTTGCGCTTAGTGGGACTATAATTTGTTTTTCAACAGGACAATGACCCAACACACCTCTAGGCTGTGTAAGGGCTATTTGACCAAGAAGGAGAGTGATGGTGTGCTGCATCGGATGACCTTGCCTCCACACTTGGTCTCCCGAGTGGTGCAGCGGTCGAAGGCACTGCATCTCAATGCTAGAGGCGTCACTACAGACCTTGATTCGAGTCCAGGCTGTATCACAACCTGCCGTGATTGCGCGTCCCACAGGGCGGCGCACAATTGGCCTAGCATCGTTAGGGTTTGGCCGGGTTAGGCCGTCATTGTAAATAAGAATTTGTTCTTAACTGACTTGCCTAGTTAAATAAAGTTTAAATAAAATGTTTTTTTTTAAAGTTGGACCGCAGAGGAAAGGAAAAGCAGCCAACAAGTGCTCAACATATATGGGAACTTCTTCAAGACTGTTGGAAAAGCATTCCAGGTGAATCTGGTTGAGAGAATTTAAAGAGTGTGCAAAGCTGTCATCAAGGCAAAGGGTGGCTACTTTGAAGAATCTCAAATATGATATAGATTTTTTGGTTACTACATGATTCATAGTTTTGATGTCTTCACTATTATTCTACAATGTAGAATAATTGCATGGCGCCAAGTCTAGGACCAACAGGCTCCTCAACAGCTTCTACCCCCAAGCCATTAGACTGCTGAACAATTCATAAAAATCGCCACCGGACAATTTACATAGAAACATTTTCTTTCAGAAAATTAAAACATTATGCTTTATGACAAAGTCAGTAAACCCTCAAAAATTGGCCGTTACGTGAAGTTGCCAAATGTTAAGACTGATGCAGTTTCACATTAAGTCAAGTTCTGGGCTCAGGTCTTGCATGGAAAGAAAATGACAGCATTTGTTGAGCAGATGTTTGTGTTGTGTTCAAAGTGAACGATCTGGAATGTCTAAGGATGGCTGCTGTGCTGTGTGTGTGAAGAGAAAAATGTCCAGATTCACCACATTTAAAAAGAACAAAAAATTCCTTCATTCAATCACAGTCAACTTTAACTGATTATCATATTCCTTTTGTTAGGTCCAGTAATGTATAGAAAGCTTTATATTTCTGTCCTGAAGAATAATGTTTTTTTGTTGGTAGAACGAAAATACACACACACACACACACACACACACACACACACACACACACACACACACACACACACACACACACACACACACACACACACAAACACACACACAAACACACATACACCAATAAATGTTGTTTAATAGTTTGGAATTAAGATATTTCCTTTATAGTCCTGTTTTATATAACAAGTTTTAATTTGTAGTGTTTATGGCCACTTATTAAAACTTTGTTTTATTTCAAACAACAATGACATGCTTAAATAGAGGGAGTCAGGCTTTAACATAATGTATAGTGTTGTCACGATCGTCGTATGGTTGAAGAGATTGACAACTTCCGGCGCCGAACAGGATGGCTGCCTCGCTTCGCGTTCCTTGGAAAATATGCAGTATTTTGTTTTTCTATGTGTTATTTCTTACATTGGTACCCCGGGTGATCTTAAGTTTCATTACATACAGCCGGGAGGAACTACTGAATATACGATTAACGTCAACTAACCACCCTTCCTACCAGGAATATGACTTTCCCGAAACGGATCCAGTGTCTTGCCTTCCACCCAATACAATGGACCTGATCCCAGCCGGCGAAGCTACACGACGCCGAAAAAGGGGCAAACGTAGCGGTCTCCTGGTCAGGCTTCGGAGACGAGCACATCGCGCTCCACTCCCTAGCATACTACTCGCCAATGTCCAGTCTCTTGAGAATAAGGTCGATGAAATCCGAGCACGGGTAACATTCGAGAGAGACATCAGGGATTGCAACGTGCTCTGCTTCACGGAAACATGGCTAACTGAAAAGACGCTAACGGAGTCGGTGCAGCCAGCTGGTTTCTTCACGCATCGCGCAGACAGAAACATACATCTTTCTGGTAAGAAGAGGGGCGGGGGGGTATGCCTCATGATTAACGAGACGTGGTGTGACCATCATAACAACACTCAGGAACTAAAGTCATTCTGTTCACCTGATCTAGAACTCCTCACAATCAAATGTAGACCGCATTATCTACCAAGGGAATTCACTTCGGTCATAATCACAGCCGTATATATTCCCCCCCAAGCAGACACATCGATGGCCCTGAACGAACTCTATCTGACTCTCTGTAAACTGGAAACCACACACCCTGAGGCTGCATTCATCGTAGCTGGGGATTTTAACAAGGCTAATCTAAAAACAAAACTCCCTAAATTCTATCAGCACATCGATTGTCCGACCAGGGCTGGCAGAACTCTGGACCATTGTTATACTAACTTCCGCGACGCATATAAGGCCCTCCCCCGCCCTCCTTTCGGAAAAGCTGACCACGACTCCATTTTGTTGATTCCAGCCTACAAACAGAAATTAAAACTACAAGCTCCCGCGCTCAGGTCTGTTCAACGCTGGTCCGACCAATCTGAATCCACGCTTCAAGACTGCTTTGATCACGCGGATTGGAATATGTTCCGCACGGCGTCCAACAACAACAATGATGAATATGCAGATTCGGTGAGCGAGTTCATTAGGAAGTGCATTGACGATGTCGTACCCAGAGCAACGATTAAAACATTCCCAAACCAGAAACCGTGGATTAACGGCAGCATTCGCGTGAAACTGAAAGCGCGAACCACTGCTTTTAACCAGGGCAAGGTGACCGGAAACATGACCGAATACACACAGTGTAGCTATTCTCTCCGCAAGGCTATCAAACAGGCTAAGTCCCAGTACAGAGACAAAATTGAATCGCAATTCAACAGCTCAGACACAAGGGGTATGTGGCAGGGTCTACAGTCTATCACGGATTACAAAAAGAAAAGCAGCCCCGTCGCGGATCAGGATGTCTTGCTCCCAGACAGGCTAAATACCTTTTTTGCCCGCTTTGAGGATAATACAGTGCCACTGACACGGCCCACTACCAAAACCTGCGGGCTCTCCTTCACTGCAGCCGAGGTGAGTAAAACATTTAAACGTGTTAACCCTCGCAAGGCTGCAGGCCCAGACGGCATTCCCAGCCGCGTCCTCAGAGCATGCGCAGACCAGCTGGCTGGTGTGTTTACGGACATATTCAATCAATCCTTAGCCCAGTCTGCTGTTCCCACATGCTTCAAGAGGGCCACCATTGTTCCTGTTCCCAAGAAAGCTAAGGTAACTGAGCTAAACGACTACCGCCCCGTAGCACTCACTTCCGTCATCATGAAGTGCTTTGAGAGACTAGTCAAGGACCATATCACCTCCACCCTACCGGACACCCTAGACCCACTCCAATTTGCTTACCGACCCAATAGGTCCACAGACGACGCAATCGCAACCACACTGCACACTGCCCTAACCCATCTGGACAAGAGGAATACCTATGTGAGAATGCTGTTCATCGACTACAGCTCAGCATTTAACACCATAGTACCCTCCAAACTCGTCATCAAGCTCGAGACCCTGGGCCTCGACCCCGCCCTGTGCAACTGGGTCCTGGACTTCCTGACGGGCCGCCCCCAGGTGGTGAGGGTAGGTAACAACATCTCCACCCCGCTGATCCTCAACACTGGGGCCCCACAAGGGTGCGTTCTGAGCCCTCTCCTGTACTCCCTGTTCACCCACGACTGCGTGGCCATGCACGCCTCCAACTCAATCATCAAGTTTGCGGACGACACTACAGTGGTAGGCTTGATTACCAACAACGACGAGACGGCCTACAGGGAGGAGGTGAGGGCCCTCGGAGTGTGGTGTCAGGAAAATAACCTCACACTCAACGTCAACAAAACAAAGGAGATGATTGTGGACTTCAGGAAACAGCAGAGGGAGCTCCCCCCTATCCACATCGACGGGTCAGTAGTGGAGAAGGTGGAAAGTTTTAAGTTCCTCGGTGTACACATCACGGACAAACTGAATTGGTCCACCCACACAGACAGCGTTGTGAAGAAGGCGCAGCAGCGCCTCTTCAACCTCAGGAGGCTGAAGAAATTCGGCTTGTCACCAAAAGCACTCACAAACTTCTACAGATGCACAATCGAGAGCATCCTGTCGGGCTGTATCACCGCCTGGTACGGCAACTGCTCCGCACACAACCGTAAGGCTCTCCAGAGGGTAGTGAGGTCGGCAGAACGCATCACCCGGGGCAAACTACCTGCCCTCCAGGACACCTACACCACCCGATGTCACAGGAAGGCCATAAAGATCATCAAGGACAACAACCACCCAAGCCACTACCTGTTCACCCCGCTATCATCCAGAAGGCGAGGTCAGTACAGGTGCATCCAAGCAGGGACCGAGAGACTGAAAAACAGCTTCTATCTCAAGGCCATCAGACTGTTAAACAGCCACCACTAACATTTAGCGGCCGCTGCCAACAAACTGACTCAGCTCCAGCCACCTTAAAAATGGGAATTGATGGAAATTATGTAAAAATGTACCACCAGCCACTTTAAACAATGCCACCTAATATAATGTTTACATACCCTACATTACACATCTCTTATGTATATGTATATACTGTACTCTATATCATCTACTGCATCTTGCCATCTTATGTAATACATGGACCACTAGCCACTTTAAACTATGCCACTTTATGTTTACATACCCTACAGTACTCATCTCATAGGTATATACCGTACTCTATACCATCTACTGCACCTTGCCTATGCCGTCTGTACCATCACTCATTCATATATCTTTATGTACATATTCTTTATCCCTTTACACTTGCGTGTATAAGGTAGTAGTTGCGGAATTGTTAGGTTAGATTACTTGTTGTTATTACTGCATTGTCGGAACTAGAAGCACAAGCATTTCGCTACACTCGCATTAACATCTGCTAACCATGTGTATGTGACTAATAAATTTGATTTGATTTGATTTGATTTGATTTGATTTG
>NW_027256519.1:0-7520 GCF_045679555.1 Salvelinus alpinus
ATCAGTTGTCTCAGACCAGCCAAGATTAGTCACTACATCACCTCATTCTCATCTCATAAAGGAAGTGGTAACAGTGAATTTGATAACGTTAACACTCTATTGTAATCATATTTTTGTTCTCACTGTGTTAACTGTGCAGAGGAAAGGGAGCATTATAGAATGCCATTGGAAATGATCATTCTCCATCTTTTTTACTACAAAACATAGAAACGCATCAACATGTACTTTAGCATTTTAGCTAATAAGCAACTTTGCAACAACATTGCATGACCAAAAGTATGTGGACTCCTGCTCGTCGAACATCTCATTCCAAAATCATGGACATTAATATGGACTTGGTCCCCCCTTTGCTGAAATAACAGCCTCCACTCTTCTGGGAAGGCTTTCCACTAGATGTTGGAACATTGCTGTGGGGACTTTCTTTCATTCAGTCACAAGTGATGTTGGGCGATTAGGCCTGGCTCGAAGTTGTCATTCCAATTCATCCCAAAGTTGTTAAATGGGGTTCAGGTCAGGGCTCTGTGCAGGCCAGTCAAGTTATTCCACACCGATCTCGATAAACCATTTCTGTATGGACCTCGCTTTGTGTATAGGAGCATTGTCATGCTGAAACAGGAAAGGGTCTTCATCAAACTGTTGCCATAAAGTTGGCAGCACAGAATTGTCTAGAATGTCATTGTTTGCTGTGGCGTTATGATTTCCCTTCACTGGAACTAAAGGGTCCGAACCATGAAAAACAGCCTCAGACCATTATTCCTCCTCCACCAAACTTTACAGTTGGCACTCTGCATTGGGACAGGTAGCATTCTTCTGGCATCTGCCAAACCCAGATTTGTCCATCAGACTTCCAGGTGATAAGGCGTGATTCATAGCGCCAGAGAACGTGTTTCCACTGCTTCAGAGTCCAATGGCGGTGAGCTTTACACAACTCCAGCTGACGCTTGGCATGTCACATGGTGATCTTAAGCTTGTTTGCGGCTGCTCGGCCATAGAAACCCATTTTTTGTGAAGCTCCTGACGAACAGTTCTTGTGCTGACGTTGCTTCCAGAGGCAGTTTGGAACTCGGTAGTTATTGTTGCAACCGAGGACAGACAATTCTAACGCACTTCACCACTTGGCGGTCCCGTTCTGTAAGCTTGTGTGACCTACCACTTCGCTCCTAGACGTTTCCACTTCACAATAGCAACACTTATAGTTGACTGGGGCAGGTCTAGCAGGGCAGATATTTGACGAACTGACTTGTTAAAAAGGTGGCATCCCATGACGAAGCCATTTTGAAAGTCGCTGAGCTCTTCAGGCCATTCTACTGCCAATGTTTGTCTATGGAGATTGCATGGCTGTGTGCTTGATTTTACTCACCTGTCAGTAACGGGTGTGGCTGAAATAGCCGACTCTACTAATTTGAAGGGATATACCTTTCTGTTTATATAGTGTACTTAAGCATGTTAGGTTAGGATGCAACTACTTAGCATGTTCATTAACGTTAGCAACAACAAATTGGAATAAGTCAAATATACGTAACATATTGTACGAATTGTAATTCGTAACATACTATACGTCATACAAATCTTATTATATTGTACGACTCATTTTACATTTGTAGGCCAATGTAATGTAACAAAGCATACTGTATCATACTAAAGTGTGTGGTATGGCTTTTTATTACATATAATACGTTTTGCTCTGACACCAAGTTGTCCCTCTGCAGTTTTCTGTGGGAATGAGTTAGTAGACACAACATGTATCAGATAGAGATGGTGTGATGCTCAGTTTTCTGTGGGAATGAGTTAGTAAACATGTATCAGATAGAGATGATGTGATGATCAGTTTTCACCATTAGTTTGGGTGGATTATTTTAACTACATAACGACTTTTGTTTAATGATATGCAGGCTCTGAAATGACTACACGTGTTTATTAAATTGCCTTAGAAAACTAGATTGATTACTTTAGTCATTGGTTAATGTATTTGGATAACTGCAATGAATTTAATGATCTGCCTATGAAAAATAAACATTCTACATGAATTTGTGCTGGTCATACTTAGTTTTTTGGGTTATCTATACAGAAAATACAATGATTTGTTGTGTCTATCTATTCAAAACATGTCACTACATCTCTAGACATCACCATGGGGACAAGCCCATTTGCAGTATAAATTACTTAAATATGTTTCCTATTAAAAACAGTTAAATAAAACAAACAAAGGATTATTTCTTATTTGAAAGTGTTTTCTATGGTGCCAAAGTCTAGGGACAGCATTACCACCACAATCCAATAATGACCCAGTTACTATTGGGGGATGGAACCAGAGAGGAAGTTTGTGTTACCTTTCTCACACCACTACAGAATTCATTCTTCATTGTTAGAGCTCAATTATTGCCCAGGATTATATTGAGGCTCAGGCTGTTGAAATGCCCTGTTGATTACATAAACAGTCTTGTAGAACTCTGGTATTGGTGGTGCATTTGAGGGTGTCATTGTTATGAATGCTCAGAGTAACAGAGCTGTGAACTCTCTTGCCGAATGGAACTAGAGAGGAGCTTGTGTTAACCTTTCCACGCCCCATTGTTCAGAGTGGAAGCGCTGTGAACTCGCCAGTGAAGGCCCACGTCTACCACAACCTTTCCTATTTTGTTAGTAAGTACCACAGCATTTTAGGAAGCAATTGTTCAAAATGTGTTCATATGTAATATTACAATGGGAGGGGATGTGGCCTGCACAGGGGAAGAAGTTGATCTCAGACTTCTATTTAGAACTGGGATCCTATTCAGAGTTGACAGATTAACAGTGAGGACAAACCCAGCCTACCTCTCTCCTGCCATACTACAAACCCACAGTCAATTGGTCCTGATTGTGACAGTGGAGCCTAGTTTGTACTGTAGGATCCAGAGATGGCATCAGTGAAGCTGGAAGACAACAGTCAAACACTGGAGCTGAATGTCAACATTAAAGATGAGGAAGAGGAGAAGAAGATTGGGAAATCTGTTGTTCATGGTAAGAGCAGGTTCTATCTATAAATGATCTTGATAATTTAGACCTCCATACATTATGACCCAGTCTATTGTTAGGTTGAATTCTGTCATTCTGACATCCAATTCTATTCAAAGCTTTTGAACGAGGAAAATGTGGAATTGGAATTTGGGATACTTTGTGAATTGACTGGAATTGACCCTGACAGTTGCTAATCCTTTTGATAGTGAGCGGGGGATGACATTGCTAACAATTGTCAAAGGGAAGTTGGTTTTGAAGTTTCTGTCCTATGTCTGAGAGATAAAGAAAGATCAGTAAAACTATATATATACACTGCTCAAAAAAATAAAGGGAACACTAAAATAACACATCCTAGATCTGAATGAATGAAATATTCTTATTAAATACTTTTTTCTTTACATAGTTGAATGTGCTGACAACAAAATCACACAAAAATTATCAATGGAAATCAAATTTATCAACCCATGGAGGTCTGGATTTGGAGTCACACTCAAAATTAAAGTGGAAAACCACACTACAGGCTGATCCAACTTTGATGTAATGTCCTTAAAACAAGTCAAAATGAGGCTCAGTAGTGTGTGTGGCCTCCACGTGCCTGTATGACCTCCCTACAACGCCTGGGCATGCTCCTGATGAGGTGGCGGATGGTCTCCTGAGGGATCTCCTCCCAGACCTGGACTAAAGCATCCGCCAACTCCTGGACAGTCTGTGGTGCAACTTGACGTTGGTGGATGGAGTGAGACATGATGTCCCAGATGTGCTCAATTGGATTCAGGTCTGGGGAACGGGCGGGCCAGTCCATAGCATCAATGCCTTCCTCTTGCAGGAACTGCTGACACACTCCAGCCACATGAGGTCTAGCATTGTCTTGCATTAGGAGGAACCCAGGGCCAACCGCACCAGCATATGGTCTCACAAGGGGTCTGAGGATCTCATCTCGGTACCTAATGGCAGTCAGGCTACCTCTGGCGAGCACATGGAGGGCTGTGCGGCCCCCCAAAGAAATGCCACCCCACACCATGACTGACCCACCGCCAAACCGGTCATGCTGGAGGATGTTGCAGGCAGCAGAACGTTCTCCACGGCGTCTCCAGACTCTGTCACGTCTGTCACATGTGCTCAGTGTGAACCTGCTTTCATCTGTGAAGAGCACAGGGCGCCAATGGCGAATTTGCCAATCTTGGTGTTCTCTGGCAAATGCCAAACGTCCTGCACGGTGTTGGGCTGTAAATGTGCATGTGTCTGCTCAAACGGTCAGAAACAGACTCCATGAGGGTGGTATGAGGGCCCGACGTCCACAGGTGGGGGTTGTGCTTACCTTACCCCCACCTGTGGACGTCGGGCCCTCAAACCACCCTCATGGAGTCTGTTTCTGACCGTTTGAGCAGACACATGCACATTTGTGGCCTGCTGGAGGTCATTTTGCAGGGCTCTGGCAGTGCTCCTCCTGCTCCTCCTTGCACAAAGGCGGAGGTAGCGGTCCTGCCGCTGGGTTGTTGCCCTCCTACGGCCTCCTCCACGTCTCCTGATGTACTAGCGCCTCCATGCTCTGGACACTACGCTGACAGACACAGCAAACCTTCTTGCCACAGCTCGCATTGATATGCCATCCTGGAAGAGCTGCACTACCTGAGCCACTTGTGTGGGTTGTAGACTCCGTCTCATGCTACCACTAGAGTGAAAGCACCGCCAGCATTCAAAAGTGACCAAAACATCAGCCAGGAAGCATAGGAACTGAGAAGTGGTCTGTGGTCACCACCTGCAGAACCACTCCTTTATTGGGGGTGTCTTGCTAATTGCCTATAATTTCCACCTTTTGTCTATTCCATTTGCACAACAGCATGTGAAATTTATTGTCAATCAGTGTTGCTTCCTAAGTGGACAGTTTGATTTCACAGAAGTGTGATTTACTTGGAGTTACATTGTGTTGTTTAAGTGTTCCCTTTATTTTTTTGAGCAGTGTATATATATTTACCTGTATTTAACCCCTTTTTTTCAATATATACTTCTCAACAAAAAAAAAATGTTTAAACTTGTACCTGCTACCTTCAGACACTTGTGGGCATCCTAGAGCAAAATGTACTTGTTCGTGAGTCTCACCTTGTAGGCTACAGACAGAAGTTGGTGTCTCCTGGTCTGACAAACAACACTGCAGCTCTGCCACCTTCCACCGCAGATGCGGAAGGCCAACATCAGCGGATGTGGTGGATTGAGAGACAACCCATTCAAAAATACATCTCTAGCTTAAACAGAACGCTTTTGATGGGGATTTTTATTATTAAGCTAATTTGATTTCGGCGGGGGTGCGGACATTTGACTCTTGGGTTTTTTAAAGCACACCAGCGTATACATAAAGAAGAGATGCTGGTAACACTTCCTTTCATGGGGTCCGTATTATAGGCTCTAATTAATAATTGCCAGCAATATACCCCCCTGCATCCCACTGCTAGCTAGCCTCTGAAGCTAAGCAGGGTTGGTCCTGGTCGGTCTCTGGATGGGAGAACAGATGCTGCTGGAAGTGGTGTTGGAGGGCCAGCAGGAGACAGTCTTTCCTCTGGTCTAAAATAAAATCATAATACCATCATGGCCACCTTAATCATCCCTAGCTTCCAATTGGCTCATTCATCCCCCCTCCTCTCTACTAAAACTATTCCCCAGGTTGTTGCTGTAACTGAGAATGTGTTCAGTCAATTTACCTGGTAAAATAAGCGTAAAAAAATATAAAGATAATTACTTATACCATCTGGGTTAACTTGGTTGAGCTTACAAAAACAGATCTAGTACGAGTCTCATCCCAGATGAGGAACAAGACACTTTCAAAGCACATGTAATGTTTGCCTAAATACAATGTAATTTCTACTTCTTACACAGAATTTAGCTAGTTAAAATTAAGTGTATCTTTAGGAGTAATTCATGTGTACCTATACAGTACATTACCCACCCTGACAACCTGGCCCTCCATTTAAAGCGTGTGGAAATGACATCCAAGTGGGAGAACAAATACACTAGTACAACACAGAGTATATTTAATATCTACACAAGTACAATGTAATTACTAGGTGTTACACAGGATTTGGCCAGTAATAATGAAGTCTATCTTGTGGGGTACTTACTTGTAATTACAGTGAACCAATAGCCACTGGTGGAAAAAGTACCCAGTTGTTATACTTCAGTAAAAGTAAAGACACCTTAATAATAAAAGTGAAAGTCACCCAGTAAAATACTTGAGTAAAAGTCAAAGTATAAGGGTTTTAAATATACTTAAGTATCAAAAGTAAAAAATATTATTCACATTCCTTATATTAAACAAACCAGATGGCAAAATTGTAAACAAAATAAATTACAATTAAAAAAATGTAAAAACATGATTAATAGCCAGGGGCACACCAACACTAAGACATCATTTACAAACAAAGCATTTATGTTTAGTAAGTCCACCGACCTGGATGACCAGGGATGTTCTCTTGGTAACTGTGAATTGGACTATTTTCCTGTCCTGCTAAGCATTCGAAATGTAATGTTTACTTTTGGGTGTCATGGAAAATGTATTGAGTAAAAAGTAAATAATTTTCTTTAGAACAGGGGTCGAGAAGGTCAGTGTGCAAAAATTGTACATGATACTATAGATTGCCGCGAAAGAAAAAAAGTGTTATAGACGAGACAGAAACATCAAGACAGGAGAGAGAAAGGTACGTTTAACATGCAATTTGTTTAGTTTTCTTTTGGGTTACATACATTTTGCTGGACGATTTAGCATAGGAAGTTAACTGCAGTGCCATAACCTTAGTTAGCAAACGTTAGCAGGCCTAACAATAACGTCAGCTAACTAGTTACCATATCACATTGTACAGAATATACTTTCCATGTAGTATGTTGAGTTTTGTTTGGATTAGCTAGGTAGTTTTCTAACCTTGACTAGCTACTGTAGCTAGCTAAGTTACCTAACCTAAAGCTGACAAATAGCTATGATATGGTCGCTACTCGCTAGCTAGCTGGGCTCACCTTTGTGTGAAGCTAGCCATAATAACAATTATCCACATCAGTGGAATTTACGGTTCGCCTTCATAATAAAAGTCCCCAATTGGAAACAACAGGGTGTGGTCAATCTTGGGTTAGTTAAACAAATCTTTCGTGTTAGCAAGCACTTTTATAGCTAGCTGGACAACACAATAACTAGTGAGCAAGGCATAGCTAGCTATATGCTTAAACCATGGAAAGCATGATGATGATAACTACTGTAGGGTAATGTAGTGTCTAAATTGTCATACTTTATTCTCTACCACAGATTTCCACAAGGTCTCAGACTCCAGGATGGGAAAAGGCTTACTAGAAAGAAACATATGACAACAGAGACAGTTGTTGATTTCCGTTGTTATTTGTAACATTAAAAAGGGGAGAAAAAGACAATCCTGTTTTTCTAAATTAGCTACAGTGCTTTCGAAAGTATTTAGACCCCTTTGACTTTTTCCACATTTTGTTACTTTACAGCCTTATTCCAAAATGTATTAAATAAAACGTTTTCCTCA
>NW_027256520.1:0-7483 GCF_045679555.1 Salvelinus alpinus
CGAAAAGAGATGGCCGCCTCGCTTCGCGTTCCTTGGAAAATATGCTAGTATTTTGTTTTTTTTATGTGTTATTTCTTACATCGGTACCCCAGGTAATCTTAGGTTTCATTACATACAGTCGGGAGGAACTACTGAATATACGATTAACGTCAACTCATCATCGTTCCTACCAGGAATATGACTTTCCCGAAACGGATCCAGTGTTTTGCCTTCCACCCAATACAATGGATCTGATCCCAGCCGGCGACCCTGTGCGACGCCGTAAAAGGGGCAAACGAGGCGGTCTCGTGGTCAGGCTTCGGAGACGGGCACATCGCGCTCCACTCCCTAGCATACTACTCGCCAATGTCCAGTCTCTTGACAATAAGGTTGATGAAATCCGAGCACGGGTAGCATTCCAGAGAGACATCAGGGATTGCAACGTGCTCTGCTTCACGGAAACATGGCTAACTCAAGAGACGCTAACGGAGTCGGTGCAGCCAGCTGGTTTCTTCATGCATCGCGCCGACAGAAACAAACATCTTTCTGGTAAGAAGAGGGGCGGGGGGGTATGCCTTATGATTAACGAGACGTGGTGTGATCATCATAACAACACACAGGAACTCAAGTCATTCTGTTCACCTGATCTAGAACTCCTCACAATCAAATGTCGACCGCATTATCTACCAAGGGAATTCTCTTCAATCATAATCACAGCCGTATATATTCCCCCCCAAGCAGACACATCGATGGCCCTGAACGAACTTTATCTGACTCTTTGTAAACTGGAAACCACACACCCTGAGGCTGCATTCATCGTAGCTGGGGATTTTAACAAGGCTAATCTAAAAACAAAACTCCCTAAATTCTATCAGCATATCGATTGTGCTACCAGGGCTGGAAAAACCCTAGATCATTGTTATACTAATTTCCGCGACGCATATAAGGCCCTCCCCCGCCCCCCTTTCGGAAAAGCTGACCACGACTCCATTTTGTTGATTCCAGCCTACAAACAGAAACTAAAACAACAAGCTCCCGCGCTCAGGTCTGTTCAACGCTGGTCCGACCAATCTGAATCCACGCTTCAAGACTGCTTCGATCACGCGGATTGGAATATGTTCCGCATTGCGTCCAACAACAATATTGACGAATATGCTGATTCGGTGAGCGAGTTCATTAGGAAGTGCATTGACGATGTCGTACCCACAGCAACGATTAAAACATTCCCAAACCAGAAACCGTGGATTGACGGCAGCATTCGCGTGAAACTGAAAGCGCGAACCACTGCTTTTAACCAGGGCAAGGTGACCGGAAGCATGACCGAATACAAACAGTGTAGCTATTCTCTCCGCAAGGCAATCAAACAGGCTAAGTCCCAGTACAGAGACAAAATCGAGTCGCAATTCAACAGCTCAGACACAAGAGGTATGTGGCAGGGTCTACAGTCAATCACGGATTACAAAAAGAAAACCAGCCCCGTCGCGGACCAGGATGTCTTGCTCCCAGACAGGCTAAACAACTTTTTTGCCCGCTTTGAGGACAATACAGTGCCACTGACACGGCCCCCTACCAAAACCTGCGGGCTCTCCTTCACTGCAGCCGAGGTGAGTAAAACATTTAAACGTGTTAACCCTCGCAAGGCTGCAGGCCCAGACGGCATTCCCAGCCGCGTCCTCAGAGCATGCGCAGACCAGCTGGCTGGTGTGTTTACGGACATATTCAATCAATCCTTAGCCCAGTCTGCTGTTCCCACATGCTTCAAGAGGGCCACCATTGTTCCTGTTCCCAAGAAAGCTAAGGTAACTGAGCTAAACGACTACCGCCCCGTAGCACTCACTTCCGTCATCATGAAGTGCTTTGAGAGACTAGTCAAGGACCATATCACCTCCACCCTACCGGACACCCTAGACCCACTCCAATTTGCTTACCGACCCAATAGGTCCACAGACGACGCAATCGCAACCACACTGCACACTGCCCTAACCCATCTGGACAAGAGGAATACCCATGTGAGAATGCTGTTCATCGATTACAGCTCAGCATTTAACACCATAGTACCCTCCAAACTCGTCATCAAGCTCGAGACCCTGGGTCTCGACCCCGCCCTGTGCAACTGGGTCCTGGACTTCCTGACGGGCCGCCCCCAGGTGGTGAGGGTAGGTAACAACATCTCCACCCCGCTGATCCTCAACACTGGGGCCCCACAAGGGTGCGTTCTGAGCCCTCTCCTGTACTCCCTGTTCACCCACGACTGCGTGGCCATGCACGCCTCCAACTCAATCATCAAGTTTGCGGATGACACTACAGTGGTAGGCTTGATTACCAACAACGACGAGACGGCCTACAGGGAGGAGGTGAGGGCCCTCGGAGTGTGGTGTCAGGAAAATAACCTCACACTCAACGTCAACAAAACAAAGGAGATGATTGTGGACTTCAGGAAACAGCAGAGGGAGCACCCCCCTATCCACATCGACGGGTCAGTAGTGGAGAAGGTGGAAAGTTTTAAGTTCCTCGGTGTACACATCACGGACAAACTGAATTGGTCCACCCACACAGACAGCGTTGTGAAGAAGGCGCAGCAGCGCCTCTTCAACCTCAGGAGGCTGAAGAAATTCGGCTTGTCACCAAAAGCACTCACAAACTTCTACAGATGCACAATCGAGAGCATCCTGTCGGGCTGTATCACCGCCTGGTACGGCAACTGCTCCGCCCACAACCGTAAGGCTCTCCAGAGGGTAGTGAGGTCTGCAGAACGCATCACCGGGGGCAAACTACCTGCCCTCCAGGACACCTACACCACCCGATGTCACAGGAAGGCCATAAAGATCATCAAGGACAACAACCACCCAAGCCACTGCCTGTTCACCCCGCTATCATCCAGAAGGCGAGGTCAGTACAGGTGCATCAAAGCAGGGACCGAGAGACTGAAAAACAGCTTCTATCTCAAGGCCATCAGACATTTAAACAGCCACCACTAACATTGAGTGGCCGCTGCCAACATACTGACTCAACTCCAGCTCACTTTAATAATGGAAATTGATGGAAATTGATCAAAAATGTATCACTAGCCACTTTAAACAATGCCACTTAATATAATATATATGTATATACTGTACTCTATATCATCTACTGCATCTTGCCATCTTTATGTAATATACAGTATGTATCACTAGCCACTTTAAACTATGCCACTTTTATGTTTACATACCCTACATTACTCATCTCATATGTATATACTGTACTCGATACCATCTACTGCATCTTGCCTATGCCGTTCTGTACCACCACTCATTCATATATCTTTATGTACATATTCTTCATCCCTTTACACTTGTGTGTGTGTATAAGGTAGTAGTTGTGGAATTGTTAGGTTAGATTACTTGTTGGTTATTACTGCATTGTCGGAACTAGAAGCACAAGCATTTCGCTACACTCGCATTAACATCTGCTAACCATGTGTATGTGACTAATAAAAATTGATTTGATTTGATTTGATGGGAAACAAGTAAATTGATTGGGGAAATGAAAACCAGGTGTGTATGAAAACAAGACAAATGGATATATGAAAAATGGAGCGGTGATGGCTAGAAAGCCGGTGACGTCGATCAACGAACGCCGCCCGAACAAGGAGAGGGGCCGACATCGGCGGAAGTCGTGACAATATCAAATATTTTTGGATTTGTTTAACACTTTTTTGGTTACTACATGATTCCATATGTGTTATTTCATAGTTTTGATGTCTTCACTATTATTCTACAAAGTAGAAAAAGGTCAAAATAAAGAAAAACCCTTGAATGAGTAGGTGTTCCAAAACTTTTGACCGGTAGTGCGTAGATATATATACAGTTGAAGTCGGAGGTTTACATACACCTTAGCCAAATACTTTTAAACTCAGTTTTCACAATTCCTGACATTTAATCCTAGTAAAAATTCCCTGTCTTAGGTCAGTTAGGAGCACCACTTTATTTTAAGAATGTGAAATGTCAGAATAATAGTAGAGAGAATGATTTATTTCAGCTTTTATTTCTTTCCTCACATTCCCAGTGGGTCAGAAGTTTACATGCTACCAAATACTCATTGAGTGTATTGCCTTTAAATTGTTTAACTAGGGTCAAACATTTCGGGTAGCCTTCCACAAGCTTCCCACAATAAGTTGGGGGAATTTTGGCCCATTCCTCCTGACAGAGCTGGTGTAACGGAGTCAGGTTTGTAGGCCTCCTTGCTCGCACACACTTTTTCAGTTCTGCCCACACATTTTCTATAGGATTGAGGTCAGGGTTTTGTGATGGCCACTCCAATACCTTGACTTTGTTGTCCTTAAGCCATTTTGCCACAACTTTGGAAGTATGCTTGAGGTCATTGTCCATTTTAAAGACTCATTTGCGACCAAGCTTTAATTTCCTGACTGATGTCTTGAGATGTTGCTTCAATATATCCACATAATTTTCCTGCCTCATGATGCCATCTATTTTGTGAAGAGCACCAGTCCCTCCTGCAGCAAAGGACCCCCACAACATGATGCTGGCACCCCCGTGCTTCACGGTTGGGATGGTGTTCTTTGTCTTGCAAGCATCCCCCTTTTTCCTCCAAACATAACGATGGTCATTATGGCCAAACAGTTCTATTTTTGTTTCATCAGACCAGAGGATATTTCTCCAAAAAGTACGATCTTTGTCCCCATGTGCAGTTGCAAACCGTAGTCTTGCTTTTTATGGAGGATTTGGAGCAGTGGCTTCTTCCTTGCTGAGCGGCCTTTCAGGTTACCTTGATATAGGACTCGTTTTACTGTGGATATTGATACTTTAGTACCCGTTTCCTCCAGCATCTTCACAAGTTCCTTTACTGTTGTTCTGGGATTGATTTGCACTTTTCGCACCAAAGTACATGCATACCTGAGCGGTATGACGGCTGTGTGGTCCCAAGGAGTTTATACTTGCGTACTCTTGTTTGTACAGATGAACGTTTGGAAATTGCTCCCAAGTATGAACCAGACTTGTGGAGGTCTACAATTTTTTTCTGAGGTCTTGGCCGATTTCTTTTGATTTCCCATGATGTCAAGCAAAGAGGCCCTGAGTTTGAAGGTAGGCCTTGAAATACATCCACAGGTACACTTCCAATTGACTCAAATAATGTCAATTAGCCTATCAGAAGCTTCTAAAGCCATGACATCATTTTCTGGACTTTTCCCAAGCTGTTTAAAGCCACAGTCAACTTAGTGTATGTAAACTTCTGGCCCACTGGAATTGTGATACAGTGAATTATAAGTGAAATAATCTTTCTGTAAACAATTGTTGGATAAATTACCTGTGTCATGCACAAAGTAGATGTCCTCACCGACTTGCCAAAACGATAGTTTATGAACAAGAAGTTTGTGGAGTGCTTGAAAAACACGTTTTAATGACTCCAACCTAAGTGTATGTAATCTTCCGACTTCAACTGTATATTTATTTTGTACAATTATCCAAGTAGAAATGACCAAAGTTACATTATATTGCTATAGATTGTCTGTTATTTACCTAAATACCTGAAGATTTTGGTAACTTAAATTACCGGTAGCTTTTCAACCCTAATTCTAAGTCAGTTTAGGTAGAATGGCTTGATACTGCCTCTTTGTCCCTAACCTAACATAGCAGCTGTAGAAAGACGCCTGATCAGAGTCTCCACTTTTGTTTTTCAGGGGAAATGGAAGTTAGGTTGAAAATACTGTATCCCTGAAAACCAGAAGCATCTGCTTTCTGCCATTGCCGCTAAGGTTGCTTTGTCCCCAAAGTGGCTTCATCCCAAATCATGTTCCTCATTATTGTTGATGTGAAATTAATGGTTCGGTGACAGAAAATGGCAAAAGATTATGTACAAGCTAGTGGGACATGCTGTATTTACAGTTATTTCAGCCACAACCGTTGCTGACAGGTGTATAAATTTGAGCACATAGCCATGCAATCGCCATAGACAAACATTTGCAGTAGAATAGCCTTA
This sequence comes from Salvelinus alpinus, assembly GCF_045679555.1. NCBI lineage: Eukaryota > Metazoa > Chordata > Actinopteri > Salmoniformes > Salmonidae > Salvelinus > Salvelinus alpinus. The sequence continues at coordinate 5,956 of NW_027256520.1, forward strand.
CTAAAGAGCTCAGTGACTTTCAACAAGTCAGTTGGTCAAATTTCTGCCCTATTAGAGCTGCCCCGGTCAACTGTAAGGGCTGTTATTGTGAAATGGAAACGTCTAGGCGCAACAAAGGCTCAGCCGCGAAGTGGTAGGCCACACAAGCTCACAGAACGGGCCTGCCGAGTGCTGAAGTAAAAATCATCTGTCCTTGGTTGCTACACTCACTACCGAGTTCCAAACTGCATCTGGAAGCAACGTTAGCACAATAACTGTTCGTCGGGAGCTTCATGAAATGGGTTTCCATGGCCGAGCAGTTGCCCACAAGCCTAAGCTCACCATGCGCAATGCCAAGTGCCGGCTGGAGTGGTGTAAAGCTTGCCGCTATTGGACTCTAGAGCAGTGGAAGCCCGTTCTCTAGAGTGATGAATCCCGCTTCACCATCTGGCAGTCCGACAGATGAATCTAGGTTTGGCGGATGCCAGGTGAACGCTACCTGCCTGAATGCATTGTGCCAACTGTAAAGTTTGGTGGAGGAGGAATAATGGTCTGGGGCTGTTTTCATGGTTCGGGCTAGGCCCCTTAGTTCCAGTGAAGGGAAATCATAACGCTACAGCATACAATGACATTCTAGACAATTTTGTGCTTCCAACTTTGTGGCAACTGTTTGGGGGAGGCCTTTTCCTGTTTCAGCATGACAAGGCTGAAGGTGCGCAAAGCGAGGTTCATACACAAATGGTTTGACGATATTGGTGTGGAAGAACTTGACTGGCCTGCACAGAGCCCTGACCTCAACCCCATCAAACACCTTTGGGATGAATTGGAATGCCAATTGCGAGCCAGGCCTAATCGCTCAACATCAGTGCCCGACCTCATTAATGCTGATGTGGCTGAATGGAAGCAATACCCCAACATCTAGCGGAAAGCCTTCCCAGAATAGTGGAGGTTGTTATAGCAGCGAAGGGGTGAACAACTCCATATTAATGACCATCATTTTGGAATGAGATGTTTGACGAGCAGATGTCCACATACTTTTGGTCATGTAGTGTACATGTGGTTATGTGCTGGAGATTTTATGTGTTGGGACCACAAGAGGGCATTGTGTGACTTTGATCTCCCCCTCCCACCATTCTACAGTCTTGGTCTGTTAATCTATCCTCTTACCTCTAAATTTCCTTCCTTGTTCTGTCTTAATAATGTTTACATATCTTGCATTACTTATCTCATATGTATATACTGTATTCTATTATATTCTACTGTATCTTAGTCTATGCTGCTCTGACATTGCTCGTCCATATATTTATGTATTCTTAATTCATCATTCCTTTACTTAGATTTGTGTGTATTGGGTATATGTTGTGACATTTTTTTATATTATTTGTTAGATTTTACTGCACTGTCTGAGCTAGAAACACAAGCATTTCGCTATACCCGCAATAACATCTGCTAAACATATGTATGCGACCAATAAAATTTGATTTGGTAGGACAACATGTCAGTTCATGCTGCAAGAGCTCTGATAGGCTGGAGGACATCCTCCGGAAGT
>NW_027256521.1:0-7483 GCF_045679555.1 Salvelinus alpinus
CTGCCTCAGAAACCCGGATCCGGGATCACCCCCCACCCCCCACACACTGATTAGCATAGATAGCATAGCTTCAGAAGTAGATAGTAGCATCTAAATATCATTAAATCACAAGTCCAAGACACCAGATGAAAGATACAGATCTTGTGAATAAAGCCACCATTTCAGATTTTTAAAATGTTTTACAGGGAAGACAAAATATGTAAATCTATTAGCTAAACACGTTAGCAAAATACACCACTATTCTAACTCCATCAGTTTCTTACTCCTTCAGGTGCTATCACCAATTCGGCTCAACTAAGATATTGATAGCCACTAACCTATAGAAAAAACCTCATCAGATGACAGTCTGATAACATATTCATGGTATAGGATAGTTTTTGTTAGAAAAAAGTGCATATTTCAGGTAGAAATCACAGTTTACAATTGCACCGACCATCACAAATCCACTAGAATTACTAGATAGAGCAACGTGTATGACCAATTTACTCATCATAAAACATTTCATAAAAATAGACAAAGCATAGCAATGGAAAGACCCAGATCTTGTGATTTCAGACCATATTTCAGATTTTCTAAGCGTTTTTCAGCGAAAACACAATAAATCGATAAGTTAGCATACTACATGTTCCAACGTTACCAGAGCATCGATTCCAGCCAAAGAGCGCTATAACGTAATCACCGCCAAAAGATATTAATTTTTTCACTAACCTTCTCAGAATTCTTCCGATGACACTCCTGTAACATCATTTTACAACATACATATACAGTTTGTTCGAAAAGGTGCATATTTAGCCATACAAAACCGTGGTTACACAATGAAAATACTAGGAAATCAAGCCTCAATATGTCTGACGTCATCTATCAGAGTGATCTAGTTTAATTAAAAGCTAATCATATACTTGACTAAAAAATACAGGGTTGACAGGAATCGAAAGACAAATTAGTTCTTAATGCAACCGCTGATTTACATTTTTAAAATTATCCTTACTTTTCAATACAGGGTTGGCCAAGTGAAGCTATACCAAACAAAATGGCGATGTATGCGTTTAAAATATTTCGACAGAAACACGGTTTATCATATTAAATATTGCTTACTTTGAGCTGATCTTCCATCATATTCTTGGGCAATGTATCCTTTCTATGTTATAAACGTCTTTTGGTCGATAGATGTCCTCTGTCCTTCGAAATGTCCACTAACAACGACCGAGACCGCGAAACGTTCCCAAAGCTAGAAAGTGCACGACAAATAAATTCCTCAGAATCGCACTAAACGGATATAAATTGCTATAAAACGGTTAAAATTCACTACATTATGATGTTTTTAACAACTATAACGACTGAAAACATGACCGGAGAAATACTAGCTGGTTAGAAAACGATTTGGAACGAGGCAGGTCCGATGGCCTTCACGCTTGAGGCGCACGTTGAGAAAGAGGCGGTCTCTGTACATTTTTGTCATTTATAATGGCTGTGAACGTCCCATAGATTTCATTGAAAACGTGATGACGTACAGACACCCAGAGGAAGACGTAGGCAGTGTCGGTTTCTTCATAGCATTCACTGTGGCCTTATAAACAGACCCCAGATCAGAGGTAAAAATTTCTGAAATCTGAACCCTGTCATGAAAAGTGCTGTAGAAATTGTTCTGTACCACTCAGAGACAAAATTTCAACTCCTATAGAAACTATAGACTGTTTTCTATCCAATAATAACAATAATATGCATATTGTACGATCAAGAATTGAGCACGAGGCAGTTTAATTTGGAAATGTACAACAAATATAAAATAATGCTGAACAGCTACCCCCTATTGAGCAAAGAGGTTAAACACGATTTAGAGCTTGTTTAAGGAAAAGTGTTTTTTTTCAATTTCATGCTTGAAACTCGCTGAAATTGGTTCCTATCCTCTAGTTTAAGCAGTACTGCAAAAAAATTCACTAACAGAGTGCATTAAACACGATTTAGAGCTTGTTTAAGGAAAAGTGTTTTTTTTCAATTTCATGCTTGAAACTCGCTGAAATTGGTTCCTATCCTCTAGTTTAAGCAGTACTGCAAAAAATTTCACTAACAGAGTGCATTAAACACGATTTAGAGCTTGTTTAAGGAAAAGTGTTTTTTTTCAATTTCATGCTTGAAACTCGCTGAAATTGGTTCCTATCCTCTAGTTTAAGCAGTACTGCAAAAAATTTCACTAACAGAGTGCATTAAACACGATTTAGAGCTTGTTTAAGGAAAAGTGTTTTTTTTCAATTTCATGCTTGAAACTCGCTGAAATTGGTTCCTATCCTCTAGTTTAAGCAGTACTGCAAAAAATTTCACTAACAGAGTGCATTAAACACGATTTAGAGCTTGTTTAAGGAAAAGTGTTTTTTTTCAATTTCATGCTTGAAACTCGCTGAAATTGGTTCCTATCCTCTAGTTTAAGCAGTACTGCAAAAAATTTCACTAACAGAGTGCATTAAACACGATTTAGAGCTTGTTTAAGGAAAAGTGTTTTTTTTCAATTTCATGCTTGAAACTCGCTGAAATTGGTTCCTATCCTCTAGTTTAAGCAGTACTGCAAAAAATTTCACTAACAGAGTGCATTAAACACGATTTAGAGCTTGTTTAACCTTTCTAGAACCTCAACCCCGGATCCGGGATCACCCCCCACCCCCCACACACTGATTAGCATAGATAGCATAGCTTCAGAAGTAGATAGTAGCATCTAAATATCATTAAATCACAAGTCCAAGACACCAGATGAAAGATACAGATCTTGTGAATAAAGCCACCATTTCAGATTTTTAAAATGTTTTACAGGGAAGACAAAATATGTAAATCTATTAGCTAAACACGTTAGCAAAATACACCACTATTCTAACTCCATCAGTTTCTTACTCCTTCAGGTGCTATCACCAATTCGGCTCAACTAAGATATTGATATCCACTAACCAAGAAAAAACCTCTTCAGATGACAGTCTGATAACATATTCATGGTATAGGATAGTTTTTGTTAGAAAAAAGTGCATATTTCAGGTAGAAATCACAGTTTACAATTGCACCGACCATCGCAAATCGACTAGAATTACTAGATAGAGCAACGTGTATGACCAATTTACTCATCATAAAACATTTCATAAGAATAGACAAAGCATAGCAATGGAAAGACCCAGATCTTGTGATTCCAGACAATATTTCAGATTTTCTAAGCGTTTTACAGCGAAAACACAATAAATCGATAAGTTAGCATACTACATGTGAAAACGTTACCAGAGCATCGATTCCAGCCAAAGAGCGCTATAACGTAATCACCGCCAAAAGATATTAATTTTTTCACTAACCTTCTCAGAATTCTTCCGATGACACTCCTGTAACATCATTTTACAACATACATATACAGTTTGTTCGAAAAGGTGCATATTTAGCCATACAAAACCGTGGTTACACAATAAAAATACTAGGAAATCAAGCCTCAATATGTCTGACGTCATCTATCAGAGTGATCTAGTTTAATTAAAAGCTAATCATATACTTGACTAAAAAATACAGGGTTGACAGGAATCGAAAGACAAATTAGTTCTTAATGCAACCGCTGATTTACATTTTTAAAATTATCCTTACTTTTCAATACAGGGTTGGCCAAGTGAAGCTATACCAAACAAAATGGCGATGTATGCGTTTAAAATATTTCGACAGAAACACGGTTTATCATATTAAATATTGCTTACTTTGAGCTGATCTTCCATCATATTCTTGGGCAATGTATCCTTTCTATGTTATAAACGTCTTTTGGTCGATAGATGTCCTCTGTCCTTCGAAATGTCCACTAACAACGACCGAGACCGCGAAACGTTCCCAAAGCTAGAAAGTGCACGACAAATAAATTCCTCAGAATCGCACTAAACGGATATAAATTGCTATAAAACGGTTAAAATTAACTACATTCTGATGTTTTTAACAACTATAACGACTGAAAACATGACCGGAGAAATATAGCTGGTTAGAAAACGATTTGGAACGAGACAGGTCCGATGGCCTTCACGCTTGAGGCGCACGTTGAGAAAGGGCGGTCTCTGTACATTTTGGTCATTTATAATGGCTGTGAACGTCCCATCGATTTCATTGAAAACGTGATGACGTACAGACACCCAGAGGAAGACGTAGGCAGTGTCGGTTTCTTCATAGCATTCACTGTGGCCTTATAAACAGACCCCAGATCAGAGGTAAAAATTTCTGAAATCTGAACCCTGTCATGAAAAGTGCTGTAAAAATTGTTCTGTACCACTCAGAGACAAAATTTCAACTCCTATAGAAACTATAGACTGTTTTCTATCCAATAATAACAATAATATGCATATTGTACGATCAAGAATTTAGCACGAGGCAGTTTAATTTGGAGACCCAAATATGCTAATGCGGAACAGCACCCCCTATAGTTGCAAGAAGTTAAGGAAAAGTGTTTTTTTTCAATTTCATGCTTGAAACTCGCTGAAATTGGTTCCTATCCTCTAGTTTAAGCAGTACTGCAAAAAATTTCACTAACAGAGTGCATTAAACACGATTTAGAGCTTGTTTAAGGAAAAGTGTTTTTTTTCAATTTCATGCTTGAAACTCGCTGAAATTGGTTCCTATCCTCTAGTTTAAGCAGTACTGCAAAAAATTTCACTAACAGAGTGCATTAAACACGATTTAGAGCTTGTTTAAGGAAAAGTGTTTTTTTTCAATTTCATGCTTGAAACTCGCTGAAATTGGTTCCTATCCTCTAGTTTAAGCAGTACTGCAAAAAATTTCACTAACAGAGTGCATTAAACACGATTTAGAGCTTGTTTAAGGAAAAGTGTTTTTTTTCAATTTCATGCTTGAAACTCGCTGAAATTGGTTCCTATCCTCTAGTTTAAGCAGTACTGCAAAAAATTTCACTAACAGAGTGCATTAAACACGATTTAGAGCTTGTTTAAGGAAAAGTGTTTTTTTTCAATTTCATGCTTGAAACTCGCTGAAATTGGTTCCTATCCTCTAGTTTAAGCAGTACTGCAAAAAATTTCACTAACAGAGTGCATTAAACACGATTTAGAGCTTGTTTAAGGAAAAGTGTTTTTTTTCAATTTCATGCTTGAAACTCGCTGAAATTGGTTCCTATCCTCTAGTTTAAGCAGTACTGCAAAAAATTTCACTAACAGAGTGCATTAAACACGATTTAGAGCTTGTTTAAGGAAAAGTGTTTTTTTTCAATTTCATGCTTGAAACTCGCTGAAATTGGTTCCTATCCTCTAGTTTAAGCAGTACTGCAAAAAATTTCACTAACAGAGTGCATTAAACACGATTTAGAGCTTGTTTAAGGAAAAGTGTTTTTTTTCAATTTCATGCTTGAAACTCGCTGAAATTGGTTCCTATCCTCTAGTTTAAGCAGTACTGCAAAAAATTTCACTAACAGAGTGCATTAAACACGATTTAGAGCTTGTTTAAGGAAAAGTGTTTTTTTTCAATTTCATGCTTGAAACTCGCTGAAATTGGTTCCTATCCTCTAGTTTAAGCAGTACTGCAAAAAATTTCACTAACAGAGTGCATTAAACACGATTTAGAGCTTGTTTAAGGAAAAGTGTTTTTTTTCAATTTCATGCTTGAAACTCGCTGAAATTGGTTCCTATCCTCTAGTTTAAGCAGTACTGCAAAAAATTTCACTAACAGAGTGCATTAACCTTTTGTCAATAGGGGGAGCTGTTAGCATTATTTTTTTTTGTACATTTCCAAATTAAACTGCCTCGTGCTAAATTCTTGATCGTACAATATGCATATTATTGTTATTATTGGATAGAAAACAGTCTATAGTTTCTATAGGAGTTGAAATTTTGTCTCTGAGTGGTACAGAACAATTTTTACAGCACTTTTCATGACAGGGTTCAGATTTCAGAAATTTTTACCTCTGATCTGGGGTCTGTTTATAAGGCCACAGTGAATGCTATGAAGAAACCGACACTACCTACGTCTTCCTCTGGGTGTCTGTACGTCATCACGTTTTCAATGAACTCGATGGGACGTTCACAGCCATTATAAATGACAAAAATGTACAGAGACCCCTCTTTCTCAACGTGCGCCTCAAGCGTGAAGGCCATCGGACCTGTCTCGTTCCAAATCGTTTTCTAACCAGCTATATTTCTCCGGTCATGTTTTCAGTCGTTATAGTTGTTAAAAACATCATAATGTAGTTAATTTGAAACGTTTTATAGCAATTTATATCCGTTTAGTGCGATTCTGAGGAATTTATTTGTCGTGCACTTTCTAGCTTTGGGAACGTTTCGCGGTCTCGGTCGTTGTTAGTGGACATTTCGAAGGACAGAGGACATCTATCGACCAAAAGACGTTTATAACATAGAAAGGATACATTGCCCAAGAATATGATGGAAGATCAGCTCAAAGTAAGCAATATTTAATATGATAAACCGTGTTTCTGTCGAAATATTTTAAACGCATTTTTCGCCATTTTGTTTTGTATAGCTTCACTTGGCCAACCCTGTATTGAAAAGTAAGGATAATTTTAAAAATGTAAATCAGCGGTTGCATTAAGAACTAATTTGTCTTTCGATTCCTGTCAACCCTGTATTTTTTAGTCAAGTATATGATTAGCTTTTAATTAAACTAGATCACTCTGATAGATGACGTCAGACATATTGAGGCTTGATTTCCTAGTATTTTCATTGTGTAACCACGGTTTTGTATGGCTAAATATGCACCTTTTCGAACAAACTGTATATGTATGTTGTAAAATGATGTTACAGGAGTGTCATCGGAAGAATTCTGAGAAGGTTAGTGAAAAAATTAATATCTTTTGGCGGTGATTACGTTATAGCGCTCTTTGGCTGGAATCGATGCTCTGGTAACGTTTTCACATGTAGTATGCTAACTTATCGATTTATTGTGTTTTCGCTGTAAAACGCTTAGAAAATCTGAAATATTGTCTGGAATCACAAGATCTGGGTCTTTCCATTGCTATGCTTTGTCTATTCTTATGAAATGTTTTATGATGAGTAAATTGGTCATACACGTTGCTCTATCTAGTAATTCTAGTGGATTTGTGATGGTCGGTGCAATTGTAAACTGTGATTTCTACCTGAAATATGCACTTTTTTCTAACAAAAACTATCCTATACCATGAATATGTTATCAGACTGTCATCTGATGGTTTTTTTTATAGGTTATTGGCTATCAATATCTTAGTTGAGCCGAATTGGTGATAGCACCTGAAGGAGTAAGAAACTGATGGAGTTAGAATAGTGGTGTATTTTGCTAACGTGTTTAGCTAATAGATTTACATATTTTGTCTTCCCTGTAAAACATTTTAAAAATCTGAAATGGTGGCTTTATTCACAAGATCTGTATCTTTCATCTGGTGTCTTGGACTTGTGATTTAATGATATTTAGATGCTACTATCTACTTCTGAAGCTATGCTATCTATGCTAATCAGTGTGTGGGGGGTGGGGGGTGCTCCCGGATCCGGGGTTG
>NW_027256522.1:0-2500 GCF_045679555.1 Salvelinus alpinus
TTACATTTACATTTAAGTCATTTAGCAGACGCTCTTATCCAGAGCGACTTACAAATTGGTGCATTCACCTTATGACATCCAGTGGAACAGCCACTTTACAATAGTGCATCTAAATCTTTTAAGGGGGGGGGGGGGGTGAGAAGGATTACTTTATCCTATCCTAGGTATTCCTTAAAGAGGTGGGGTTTCAGGTGTCTCCGGAAGGTGGTGATTGATTCCGCTGTCCTGGCGTCGTGAGGGAGTTTGTTCCACCATTGGGGGGCCAGAGCAGCGAACAGTTTTGACTGGGCTGAGCGGGAACTGTACTTCCTCAGTGGTAGGGAGGCGAGCAGGCCAGAGGTGGATGAACGCAGTGCCCTTGTTTGGGTGTAGGGCCTGATCAGAGCCTGGAGGTACTGAGGTGCCGTTCCTCTCACAGCTCCGTAGGCAAGCACCATGGTCTTGTAGCGGATGCGAGCTTCAACTGGAAGCCAGTGGAGAGAGCGGAGGAGCGGGGTGACGTGAGAGAACTTGGGAAGGTTGAACACCAGACGGGCTGCGGCGTTCTGGATGAGTTGTAGGGGTTTAATGGCACAGGCAGGGAGCCCAGCCAACAGCGAGTTGCAGTAATCCAGACGGGAGATGACAAGTGCCTGGATTAGGACCTGCGCCGCTTCCTGTGTGAGGCAGGGTCGTACTCTGCGGATGTTGTAGAGCATGAACCTACAGGAACGGGCCACCGCCTTGATGTTAGTTGAGAACGACAGGGTGTTGTCCAGGATCACGCCAAGGTTCTTAGCGCTCTGGGAGGAGGACACAATGGAGTTGTCAACCGTGATGGCGAGATCATGGAACGGGCAGTCCTTCCCCGGGAGGAAGAGCAGCTCCGTCTTGCCGAGGTTCAGCTTGAGGTGGTGATCCGTCATCCACACTGATATGTCTGCCAGACATGCAGAGATGCGATTCGCCACCTGGTCATCAGAAGGGGGAAAGGAGAAGATTAGTTGTGTGTCGTCTGCATAGCAATGATAGGAGAGACCATGTGAGGTTATGACAGAGCCAAGTGACTTGGTGTATAGCGAGAATAGGAGAGGGCCTAGAACAGAGCCCTGGGGGACACCAGTGGTGAGAGCACGTGGTGAGGAGACAGATTCTCGCCACGCCACCTGGTAGGAGCGACCTGTCAGGTAGGACGCAATCCAAGCGTGGGCCGCGCCGGAGATGCCCAACTCGGAGAGGGTGGAGAGGAGGATCTGATGGTTCACAGTATCGAAGGCAGCCGATAGGTCTAGAAGGATGAGAGCAGAGGAGAGAGAGTTAGCTTTAGCAGTGCGGAGCGCCTCCGTGATACAGAGAAGAGCAGTCTCAGTTGAATGACTAGTCTTGAAACCTGACTGATTTGGATCAAGAAGGTCATTCTGAGAGAGATAGCGGGAGAGCTGGCCAAGGACGGCACGTTCAAGAGTTTTGGAGAGAAAAGAAAGAAGGGATACTGGTCTGTAGTTGTTGACATCGGAGGGATCGAGTGTAGGTTTTTTCAGAAGGGGTGCAACTCTCGCTCTCTTGAAGACGGAGGGGACGTAGCCAGCGGTCAGGGATGAGTTGATGAGCGAGGTGAGGTAAGGGAGAAGGTCTCCGGAAATGGTCTGGAGAAGAGAGGAGGGGATAGGGTCAAGCGGGCAGGTTGTTGGGCGGCCGGCCGTCACAAGACGCGAGATTTCATCTGGAGAGAGAGGGGAGAAAGAGGTCAGAGCACAGGGTAGGGCAGTGTGAGCAGAACCAGCGGTGTCGTTTGACTTAGCAAACGAGGATCAGATGTCGTCGACCTTCTTTTCAAAATGGTTGACGAAGTCATCTGCAGAGAGGGAGGAGGGGGGGAGGGGGAGGAGGATTCAGGAGGGAGGAGAAGGTGGCAAAGAGCTTCCTAGGGTTAGAGGCAGATGCTTGGAATTTAGAGTGGTAGAAAGTGGCTTTAGCAGCAGAGACAGAAGAGGAAAATGTAGAGAGGAGGGAGTGAAAGGATGCCAGGTCCGCAGGGAGGCGAGTTTTCCTCCATTTCCGCTCGGCTGCCCGGAGCCCTGTTCTGTGAGCTCGCAATGAGTCGTCGAGCCACGGAGCGGGAGGGGAGGACCGAGCCGGCCTGGAGGATAGGGGACATAGAGAATCAAAGGATGCAGAAAGGGAGGAGAGGAGGGTTGAGGAGGCAGAATCAGGAGATAGGTTGGAGAAGGTTTGAGCAGAGGGAAGAGATGATAGGATGGAAGAGGAGAGGGTAGCGGGGGAGAGAGAGCGAAGGTTGGGACGGCGCGATACCATCCGAGTAGGGGCAGTGTGGGAAGTGTTGGATGAGAGCGAGAGGGAAAAGGATACAAGGTAGTGGTCGGAGACTTGGAGGGGAGTTGCAATGAGGTTAGTGGAAGAACAGCATCTAGTAAAGATGAGGTCGAGCGTATTGCCTGCCTTGTGAGTAGGGGGGGAAGGTGAGAGGGTGAGGTCAAAAGAGGAGAGGAGTGGAAAGAAG
>NW_027256523.1:0-7437 GCF_045679555.1 Salvelinus alpinus
TCTTTGGGACTGGAGGGCAGTATTGAGTAGCTTGGATAAAAAGGTGCCCAGAGTAAACTGCCTGCTACTCAGTCCTAAAAGCTAGAATATGCATATTATTATTAGTATTGGATAGAAAACACTCTGAAGTTTCTAAAACTGTTTGAATGATGTCTGTGAGTATAACATAAATCATATGTTTGACTTTTGTTGACTCCACAATTTGGCGGGGAACTGTATGGGCTTCCTTTTGTGGCTGAACGCTGTTCTCAGATGATTGAATATTGTGCTTTTGCCGTAAAGCTTTTTTGAAATCTGACACAGCGGTTGCATTAAGAACAAGTTTATCTTTAATTCTATGTAAAACATGTATCTTTCATCAAAGTGTATGATGAGTATTTCTGTTATTTGATGTGGCTCTCTGCAATTTCTCCGGATATTTTGGAGGCATTTCTGAACATGGCGCCAATGTAAACTGAGGTTTTTGGATATAAATATGAACTTTATCGAACAAAACATATATGTATTGTGTAACATGAAGTCCTATGAGTGTCATCTGATGAAGATTATCAAAGGTTAGTGATTCATTTTATCTCTATTTCTGCTTTTTGTGACTCCTGTCTTTGGCTGGAAAAATGGCTGTGTTTTGGCGGTGACCTAACAATCGTTTGTGGTGCTTTCGCTGTAAAGCCTTTTTGAAATCGGACACTGTGGTGGGATTAACAACAAGTGTATCTTTAAAATGGTGTGAAATACTTGTATGCTTCTGGAATTTTAATTAAGAGATTTCTGTTGTTTGAATTTGGCGCCCTGCACTTTCACTGGCTGTTGTCATATCGATCCCGTTAACGGGATTGCAACCCTAAGAAGTTTTAAAGAGCTAAGAAGGTTCAAAGAGCTGCAGTTAGGTTCAGAAAGGGTGGCAAGGAATAAGTTAGTTCTAAATATTTCCAAAACTAAAAGCATTGTATTTGCGACAAATCATTCACTAAACCCTAAACCTCAACTACATCTTGTAATGAATAATGTGGAAATTGATAAAGTTGATCAAAACATATTGATACAACAGTAGCTGAGATGGGGAGAAGACTGTCCATAATAAAGCCCTGCTCTGCCTTCCTAACAACACTATCAACAAGGCAGGACCTACAGGCCCTAATTTTGCTGCAACTAGACTACTGATCAGTAGTGTGGCCAGGTTCCACAAAGAAGGATTTAGGAAAATTGCAGTAGGCTCAGAACAGGGAAGCAGGGCTGACCCTTAAAAGTACACGGAGAGCTAACATTAATGATATTGTAGAGGTTTCAGGGGTTGTGTGGTGGATAGACGGTATGTGCCTGCGAGGTTTCTGTGTTTTCTGGCTGCCAGGACCACGGACAGCAATGGGAAGTATTCCCCAGATGCAGGTCCATGGACAGCTCAGGGGACACTGCCAGACAGCAGCAGAACAGCCACACCTGTCTCCAGTTGTAATTAGAGACTAAACGGCAGACAGATGAAACCAATCAGGGGCCTCTAATTAACCGCGCCCTGGGTTTGCTTTCTTTGTCTTTCCTTTGGTGAATGAGGAGGAGGCTATTGGTGAGACTGAGCATATAGTGGAGAAGGAGGTTTACCGGAATAAAGAAACTGAAGATTTCAACAAAGAGCGGACTCCAACGACCAAGAGTGGAGGACCTTCCACTGGTGACGACGTATTTACCTTGTTTGTTTGAGTTTTGTATATCAGGAATCCTGCCGATACCTGATAAAAAAATAAACTGTGTTGTTTTTATAAGAAGTGTTGACAAGCTGAATGTACCAAGCTGTCGGTTTAAACTACTAGCACACAGCTTAGACACCCATGCATACCCCACAAGACATGCCAACAGAGGTCTCCTCACAATACCCAAGTCCAGAACAGACTATGGGAGGTGCACAGTACTACATAGAGCCATGAGTACATGGGGAACTCTATTCCAGATCAGGTAACTGATACAAGTAGTAGAATCAGATTTAAAAAACAGGTAAAAAACACCTTATGGAACAGCGGGGACTGTGAAGAGATAAAGGTACAGACATACGCATACATTATAATACAACTGACTAAGTATCCTATCCCCTTTTCACTTTCCCTTTAATACTGTTGTATGGTGGTATTATACATTTTGTGTGGTGTAATAATGTTATATGATGTACTTTGTTTTATATGTAATGTAAGTGCTTTAATGTGTTTGGACCCCATGAAGAGTAGCTGCTACCTTGGCACCAGCTAATGGGGATCCATAATAAATAAAAAATTAGGTGTTGGCTTAAATCTTCAACCTTTCCTACACTCTTAAAAATGCTTGGTTGTTTGGATGACCCAGTTGCTGGGTTGCAGATATTGGGTCACTTAGTTGGGTTGTTTTCTTTAAAAAAAGCCAGGTTGGGTTGTTGACACTGAGTTATTGATGCTGGGTTATTAAGATATGACCCAGCAGGTCAGATGAGAATACTGGGGGCGTGGCTTACTAAGGGTGTGGCTTTCAGATAGTTATTGTTGGCCACCCGTGAGAATAAATATTAAGGTTGAAAACTGACAGTTTTGTAGCTTCAATGAGGATTACAGACGTGTATGAGTTCCTTAATAACCTCTTTGGGATAGGGGGCAGTATTTTCACGTCCGGATGAAAAGCGTGCCCAAAGTAAACTGCCTGCTACTCAGGCCCAGAAGCTAGGATATGCATATAATTGGTAGATTTGGGTATAAATCACTCTAAAGTTTCTAAATCTGTTTAAAAAATGTCTGTGAGTATAACATAATTTATTTGGCAGGCAAAACCCCGAGGATAAACCATCCAGGATATTATTTTTTTTAGGTCACTGTTTTCTATTGGTTTTGTATGGGTAACTAGATTTGTGAGGCACCTGGATGCAGTTCCTATGGCTTCCACTAGATGTCAAAAATCTTTATAAATTGGTTGATGTTTTTCCTTTGAGAAATGAAGAAGTACGGCTGTACTTTCTAAGTGTCAAGCCAAGTGGACTCTTCAGTTTGGTGCGCACGACCTGGAGCTCGCTCCACTTAGATTTTATCTGCTATTGAACACAGTATATTCCGTCTTAAATTGTATTGATTATTTACGTTTTAGGATACCTAAAGTTGGATTAAGAAAGTTGTTTGAAATGTTTGGACCAAGTTTACAGGTAACTTATTAGATAATTTGTAGTCATGTTGGGCGAGTTGGAACCGGTGTATTTCTGAATCAAACGCGCCAAATAAATTGACATTTTGGGGATATAAAGAAGGAATTTATCGAACAAAATGACCATTTGTGATGTTTCTGGGACATATTGGAGTGCCAACAGAAGAAGATCTTCAAAGGTAAGGCATGAATAGTATCGTTTTTTTAAACTTTCGTGTGGCACCTGCTTGGTTGAAATATGATTTTCATGTGTTTGTATGATGGGGCGCTGTCCTCAGATAATTGCATGGTTTGCTTTCGCCATAAAGCCTTTTTGAAAGCTGACACGGTGGCTGGATTAACAAGAAGTTAAGCTTTATTTTGGTGTATTGCACTTGTGATTTTATGAAAGTTAAATATTTCTAATAATTTAATTTGAATTTCGCGCTCTGCAATTTCACCGGATGTTGTCTAGCTGTAACAGGTTGACCCTATACAAATCCAAATGTTGGAATAGTTACCACTTTATTACTATATAAAGATGTAATTGCATTCGGATGACTCTCATGGCTCTATATGTAATCAGCAATGTTAATATTATATTAGAATAGGTTACCATGTGAAAGGTTCCCCCTGTGTGACAATTTTTAGAACCCCAAATGCTTCTTCCAGTCTCCTTGACTTCTAAGAGTGTACAGTCGTGGCCAAAAGTTTTGAGAATGACACAAATATTAATTTCACAATGTCTGCTGCCTCCGTTTGTATGATGGCAATTTGCAAATACTCCAGAATGTTATGAAGAGTGATCAGAT
Source organism: Salvelinus alpinus (assembly GCF_045679555.1). Taxonomy (NCBI): domain Eukaryota; kingdom Metazoa; phylum Chordata; class Actinopteri; order Salmoniformes; family Salmonidae; genus Salvelinus; species Salvelinus alpinus. The sequence continues at coordinate 3,939 of NW_027256523.1, forward strand.
GAATTGCAATTAATTGCAAAGTCCCTCTTTGCCATGCAAATGAACTGAATCCCCAAAAAACATTTCCACTGCATTTCAGCCATGCCACAAAAAGACCAGCTGACATCATGTCAGTGATTCTCTCGTTAACTTCTTGGAACTATAGGGGGTGCTGTTCCGCATTAGCATATTTGGGTCTCCAAATTAAACTGCCTCGTGCTAAATTCTTGATCGTACAATATGCATATTATTGTTATTATTGGATAGAAAACACTTTCTAGTTTCTATAAGCGTTGGAATTTTGTCTCTGAGTGGTACAGAACAATATCTACAGCACTTTTCATGACAGGGGTCAGATTTCAGAAATTTTTACCCCTGATCTGGAGTCTGTTTTTAAGGCGACAGTGAATGCTATGAAGAAACCGACACTGCCTACGTCTTCCTCTGGGTGTCTGTACGTCATCACGTTTTGAATGGAATCGATTGCACAATCACAGCCATTATAAAAGAACAAAACGTATAGGTACCTCCCTTTCTCGTCGCGCGCCTGAAGCGTGAAGGACATCGGACTTGCCTCATTCCAAATCGTTGTCTAACCAGCAATATTTCTCCGGTCATGTTTTCAGTCGTTATAGTTGTTAAAAACATCATAATGTAGTTAATTTGAACCGTTTTATAGCAATTTATATCCGTTTAGTGCGATTCTGAGGAATTTATTTGTCGTGCACTCTGAAACTTTGGACACGTTTTGTGGTCCCGTTCGATCGTTAGTGGATATTTCGAAGGACAGAGGACATCTATCGACCAAAAGAAGATTACAACATAGAAAGGATACATTGCCCAAGAATCTGATGGAAGAACAGCTCAAAGTAAGCAATATTTAATATGATAAATCGTTGTTCTGTCGAAATATTTTAAACGCATATTTCGCCATTTTGTTTGTTATCGCGTCACTTGGCGAACCCTGTATTGAAAAGTAAGGATAATTTAAAAAATGTAAGTCAGCGGTTGCATTAAGAACTAATTTGTCTTTCGATTCCTGTCAACCCTGTATTTTTTAGTCAAGTATATGATTAGCTTTCAATTAAACTAGATCACTCTGATAGATGACGTCAGACATATTGAGGCTTGATTTCCTAGTATTTTTATTGTGTAACCACGGTTTTGTATGGCTAAATATGCACCTTTTCGAACAAACTGTATATGTATGTTGTAAAATGATGTTACAGGAGTGTCATCGGAAGAATTCTGAGAAGGTTAGTGAAAAAATTAATATATTTTGGCGGTGATTACGTTATAGCGCTCTTTGGCTGGAATCGATGCTCTGGTAACGTTTTCACATGTGGTATGCTAACTTATCGATTTATTGTGTTTTCGCTGTAAAACGCTTAGAAAATCTGAAATATTGTCTGGAATCACAAGATCTGGGTCTTTCCATTGCTATGCTTTGTCTATTCTTATGAAATGTTTTATTAAGAGTAAATTGGTCATACACGTTGCTCTCTATAGTAATTCTAGTCGTCTTGTGATGGTAGGTGCAATTGTAAACTGTGATTTCTACCTGAAATATGCACTTTTTTCTAACAAAACCTATCCTATACCATAAATATGTTATCAGACTGTCATCTGATGAGGTTTTTTATAGGTTATTGGCTATCAATATCTTAGTTTAGCCGAATTGGTGATAGCTACTGGTGGAGAGAAAAAATGGTGGACAAAGAAATTGTGTATTTTGCTAACGTGTTTAGCTAATAGATTTACATATTTTGTCTTCCCTGTAAAACATTTTAAAAATCTGAAATGGTGGCTTTATTCACAAGATCTGTATCTTTCATCTGGTGTCTTGGACTTGTGATTTAATGATATTTAGATGCTACTATCTACTTGTGAAGCTATGCTAGCTATGCTAATCAGTGTGTGGGGGGATGGGGGGGGATCCCGGACCCGGGGTAGAGGCTCGTTAGAGGTTAACACAGGTGTGAGTGTTGACGAGGACAAGGCTGGAGATCACTCTGTCATGCTGATTGAGTTTGAATAACAGACTGTAAGCTTCAAAAGGAGGGTGGTGCTTGGAATCATTGTTCTTCCTCTGTCAACCGTGGTTACCTGCAAGGAAACACGTGCCGTCATCATAGCTTTGCACAAAAAGGGCTTCACAGGCAAGGAAATTGCTGCCAGTAAGATTGCACATCAATCAACCATTTATCGGATCATCAAGAACTTCAAGGAGATTGGTTCAATTGTTGTGAAAAGGCTTCAGGGCGCCTAAGAAAGTCCAGCAAGCGCCAGGACCGTCTCCTAAAGTTGATTCAGCTGCGGGATCGGGGCACCACCAGTACAGAGCTTGCTCAGGAATGGCAGCAGACAGGTGTGAGTGCATCTGCACGCACAGTGAAGCGAAGACTTTTGGAGGATGGCCTGGTGTCAAGAAGGGCAGCAAAGAAGCCACTTCTCTCCAGTAAAAACATCAGGGACAGACTGATATTCTGCAAAAGGTACAGGGATTGGACTGCTGCGGACTGGGGTAAAGTCATTTTCTCTGATGAATCCCCTTTCCGATTGTTTGGGGCATCCGGAAAAAAGCTTGTCCGGAGAAGACAAGGTGAGCGCTACCATCAGTCCTGTGTTATGCCAACAGTAAAGCATCATGAGACCATTCATGTGTGGGGTTGCTTCTCAGCCAAGGGAGTGGGCTCACTCACAATTTTGCCTAAGAACACAGCCATAAATAAAGAATGGTACCAACACATCCTCCGAGAGCAACTTCTCCCAACCATCCAGGAACAGTTTGGTGATGAACAATGCCTTTTCCAGCATGATGGAGCACCTTGCCATAAGGCAAAAGTCATAATTAAGCAGCACGGGGAACAAAACATCAATAATTTGGGTCCATGGCCAGGAAACTCCCCAGACCTTAATCCCATTGAGAACTTGTAGTCAATCCTTAAGAGGCGGGTGGACAAACAAAAACCAACAAATTCTGACAAACTCCAAGCATTGATTATGCAAGAATGGACTGCCATCAATCAGGAAGTTAATTGACAGCATGCCAGGGCGGATTGCAGAGGTCTTGAAAAAGAAGGGTCAACATTGCAAATATTGACTCTTTGCATCAACTTCATGTAATTGTCAATAAAAGCCTTTGACACTTATGAAATTATTGTAATTATACTTCAGTATTCCATAGTAACATCTGACTAAAATATCTAAAGACACTGAAGCAGCAAACTTTGTGAAAATGTATATGTGTCATGCTCAAAACTTTTGGACACGACTGTACATGAACTCTCTACCCCCTTTCCTCTGTATGAAGGGTATATAAGCCCAAGAATGTGATCTGGCATGAAGGGAGTGTGGATTCTCTGTGCCCATGGGGAGAGACCTGGAACTGGTATAGGGATCGCCTGACTGTGTAACTAATGTATACCCTTGTTGCCAGAATGGCCTTGGCTGGCAGAGCCACCTGGGGACTTAGGGCTGGGCCTTGTGATCGGGCACGTTGCCTTCGTTGTCCCGCCCG
>NW_027256524.1:0-7395 GCF_045679555.1 Salvelinus alpinus
CACCACAGGCCTGTTAAGGCCAGGAGGCTGCATGTGTCAGGGATGTCCATCAGAAATGATTCCTACATGGAGTTGTCAGGGATGTGTTTCCTAGGTGTTTTGAGTCATGTGATCTGGACACATTGGAGAGTAGCAGACAGATAGAATCCGGGGTTTTTTCAACAGTAAGATTCCAGTTGATTTGACACATTTCTGAAACACACTACTGTATATAAATCATGTGTTTTGTTGGTGGCTAAATGGTCACAGCACACTTTACAAAGACAATGAAGAAGAAAACACCAAAATGTAGTATGTTACTCCATTTTACTGTTGAACAAGCAGAAGAATAGGCATCCAATGTGAATCTACACTAAGGGAGCGGAATAGAGGGGTAAGGAGGTCCAGGGCTGGTACTGGAATGGTAGTGCTGGGTATTAGAGCAGGCACTGGAGTGGTAGTGCTGGGTATTAGAGCAGGGCTGGTACTGGAATGGTAGTGCTGGGTATTAGATCAGGTTGGTACTGGAGTGGTAGTGCTGGGTATTAGAGCAGACCAGGGCTGGTACTGGATGGTGGTGCTGGGTATTAGAGCAGGGCTGGTACTGGAGTGGTAGTGCTGGGTATTAGAGCAGACCAGGGCTGGTACTGGAATGGTAGTGCTGGGTATTAGAGCAGACCAGGGCTGGTACTGGAATGGTAGTGCTGGGTATTAGACCAGGGCTGGTACTGGATGGTGGTGCTGGGTATTAGAGCAGACCAGGGCTGGTACTGGAGTGGTAGTGCTGGGTATTAGAGCAGACCAGGGCTGGTACTGGATGGTAGTGCTGGGTATTAGACCAGGGCTGGTACTGGATGGTGGTGCTGGGTATTAGACCAGGGCTGGTACTGGAGTGGTAGTGCTGGGTATTAGACCAGGGCTGGTACTGGAATGGTAGTGCTGGGTATTAGAGCAGACCAGGGCTGGTACTGGATGGTGGTGCTGGGTATTAGACCAGGGCTGGTACTGGAGTGGTAGTGCTGGGTATTAGAGCAGGGCTGGTACTGGATGGTGGTGCTGGGTATTAGACCAGGGCTGGTACTGGAGTGGTAGTGCTGGGTATTAGACCAGGGCTGGTACTGGAGTGGTAGTGCTGGGTATTAGAGCAGACCAGGGCTGGTACTGGAGTAGTAGTGCTGGGTATTAGAGCAGACCAGGGCTGGTACTGGAATGGTAGTGCTGGGTATTAGAGCAGACCAGGGCTGGTACTGGAATGGTAGTGTTGGGTATTAGAGCAGGCCAGGGCTGGTACTGGAATGGTAGTGCTGGGTATTAGAGCAGGGCTGGTACTGGAATGGTAGTGCTGGGTATTAGACCAGGGCTGGTACTGGAGTGGTAGTGCTGGGTATTAGAGCAGACCAGGGCTGGTACTGGAATGGTAGTGTTGGGTATTAGAGCAGGCCAGGGCTGGTACTGGAGTGGTAGTGCTGGGTATTAGACCAGGGCTGGTACTGGATGGTGGTGCTGGGTATTAGAGCAGGCCAGGACTGGTACTGGATGGTGGTGCTGGGTATTAGAGCAGGGCTGGTACTGGAGTGGTAGTGCTGGGTATTAGACCAGGGCTGGTACTGGAGTGGTAGTGCTGGGTATTAGAGCAGACCAGGGCTGGTACTGGAATGGTAGTGCTGGGTATTAGACCAGGGCTGGTACTGGATGGTGGTGCTGGGTATTAGAGCAGACCAGGGCTGGTACTGGAATGGTAGTGCTGGGTATTAGAGCAGACCAGGGCTGGTACTGGAATGGTAGTGCTGGGTATTAGAGCAGACCAGGGCTGGTACTGGAATGGTAGTGTTGGGTATTAGAGCAGGCCAGGGCTGGTACTGGAATGGTAGTGTTGGGTATTAGAGCAGGCCAGGGCTGGTACTGGAGTGGTAGTGCTGGGTATTAGAGCAGACCAGGGCTGGTACTGGAATGGTAGTGCTGGGTATTAGAGCAGACCAGGGCTGGTACTGGAATGGTAGTGTTGGGTATTAGAGCAGGCCAGGGCTGGTACTGGAATGGTAGTGTTGGGTATTAGAGCAGGCCAGGGCTGGTACTGGAGTGGTAGTGCTGGGTATTAGAGCAGACCAGGGCTGGTACTGGAATGGTAGTGCTGGGTATTAGAGCAGACCAGGGCTGGTACTGGAATGGTAGTGTTGGGTATTAGAGCAGGCCAGGGCTGGTACTGGAGTGGTAGTGCTGGGTATTAGAGCAGACCAGGGCTGGTACTGGAGTGGTAGTGCTGGGTATTAGAGCAGGGCTGGTACTGGAATGGTAGTGCTGGGTATTAGAGCAGACCAGGGCTGGTACTGGAGTAGTAGTGCTGGGTATTAGAGCAGACCAGGGCTGGTACTGGAATGGTAGTGTTGGGTATTAGAGCAGGCCAGGGCTGGTACTGGAGTGGTAGTGCTGGGTATTAGAGCAGACCAGGGCTGGTACTGGAATGGTAGTGTTGGGTATTAGAGCAGGCCAGGGCTGGTACTGGAGTGGTAGTGCTGGGTATTAGAGCAGGGCTGGTACTGGAATGGTAGTGCTGGGTATTAGAGCAGACCAGGGCTGGTACTGGAGTAGTAGTGCTGGGTATTAGACCAGGGCTGGTACTGGAATGGTAGTGCTGGGTATTAGAGCAGACCAGGGCTGGTACTGGAATGGTAGTGCTGGGTATTAGAGCAGACCAGGGCTGGTACTGGAATGGTAGTGTTGGGTATTAGAGCAGGCCAGGGCTGGTACTGGAGTGGTAGTGCTGGGTATTAGAGCAGACCAGGGCTGGTACTGGAGTGGTAGTGCTGGGTATTAGAGCAGACCAGGGCTGGTACTGGAGTGGTAGTGCTGGGTATTAGAGCAGGCCAGGGCTGGTACTGGAGTGGTAGTGCTGGGTATTAGAGCAGGGCTGGTACTGGTACTGGAGTGGTAGTGCTGGGTATCAGAGCAGGCCAGGGCTGGTACTGGAGTGGTAGTGCTGGGTATCAGAGCAGGCCAGGGCTGGTACTGGAGTGGTAGTGCTGGGTATTAGAGCAGGCCAGGGCTGGGACTGGAGTGGTAGTGCTGGGTATTAGAGCAGGGCTGGTACTAGAATGGTAGTGCTGGGTATTAGAGCAGGGCTGGTACTGGAGTGGTAGGGCTGGGTATCAGAGCAGGCCAGGGCTGGTACTGGAGTGGTAGTGCTGGGTATTAGAGCAGGCCAGGGCTGGTACTGGAATGGTAGTGCTGGGTATTAGAGCAGGGCTGGTACTGGAGTGGTAGTGCTGGGTATTAGAGCAGACCAGGGCTGGTACTGGAGTGGTAGTGCTGGGTATTAGAGCAGACCAGGGCTGGTACTGGAATGGTAGTGCTGGGTATTAGAGCAGGGCTGGTACTGGTACTGGAATGGTAGTGCTGGGTATTAGAGCAGACCAGGGCTGGTACTGGAATGGTAGTGCTGGGTATTAGAGCAGACCAGGGCTGGTACTGGAGTGGTAGTGCTGGGTATTAGAGCAGACCAGGGCTGGTACTGGAATGGTAGTGCTGGGTATTAGAGCAGGGCTGGTACTGGAATGGTAGTGCTGGGTATTAGAGCAGACCAGGGCTGGTACTGGAGTGGTAGGGCTGGGTATTAGAGCAGGGCTGGTACTGGAGTGGTAGTGCTGGGTATTAGAGCAGGGCTGGTACTGGAGTGGTAGTGTTGGGTATTAGAGCAGACCAGGGCTGGTACTGGAGTGGTAGGGCTGGGTATTAGAGCAGGGCTGGTACTGGAGTGGTAGGGCTGGGTATTAGAGCAGGGCTGGTACTGGAGTGGTAGTGCTGGGTATTAGAGCAGGCCAGGGCTGGTACTGGAGTGGTAGTGCTGGGTATTAGAGCAGGCCAGGGCTGGTACTGGAATGGTAGTGCTGGGTATTAGAGCAGGCCAGGGCTGGTACTGGATGGTGGTGCTGGGTATTAGAGCAGGGCTGGTACTGGAGTGGTAGTGCTGGGTATTAGATCAGACCAGGGCTGGTACTGGAATGGTAGTGCTGGGTATTAGAGCAGGCCAGGGCTGGTACTGGAGTGGTAGTGCTGGGTATTAGAGCAGGGCTGGTACTGGAGTGGTAGTGCTGGGTATTAGAGCAGGCCAGGGCTGGTACTGGAGTGGTAGTGCTGGGTATTAGATCAGACCAGGGCTGGTACTGGATGGTGGTGCTGGGAATTAGAGGGGTAGAGCTGGTGCTAGGGATCAGGGGCGGTTCCTTGGGGGTTCCACCCAGGGTTGGGGGGACAGAGACCTAAGGGGACAGAAACCTAGGGGGACAGAGCCCTAGGGGGATAGAGACCTATGGGGACAGAGCCCTAGGGGGACAGAGACCTAGGGGGACAGAGCCCTAGGGGGATAGAGACCTAGGGGGATAGAGACCTAGGGGGATAGAGACCTAGGGGGACAGAGCCCTAGGGGGACAGAGACCTAGGGGGATAGAGACCTAGGGGGACAGAGACCTAGGGGGACAGAGCCCTAGGGGGACAGAGACCTAGGGGGACAGAGACCTAGGGGGATAGAGACCTAGGGGGACAGAGACCTAAGGGGACAGAGACCTAGGGGGACAGAGACCTAAGGGGACAGAGACCTAGGGGGACAGAGACCTAGAGGGACAGAGACCTAGGGGGACAGAGACCTAGGGGGACAGAGACCTAGAGGGACAGAGACCTAGGGGGACAGAGACCTTGGGGGACAGAGACCTAGGGGGATAGAGACCTAGGGGGACAGAGACCTAAGGGGACAGAGACCTAGGGGGACAGAGACCTAAGGGGACAGAGACCTAGGGGGACAGAGACCTAGAGGGACAGAGACCTAGGGGGACAGAGACCTAGGGGGACAGAGACCTAGAGGGACAGAGACCTAGGGGGACAGAGACCTTGGGGGACAGAGACCTAGGGGGATAGAGACCTAGGGGGACAGAGACCTAAGGGGACAGAGACCTAGGGGGATAGAGACCTAGGGGGACAGAGACCTAGGGAGACAGAGACCTAGGGGGACAGAGACCTAGGGGGACAGAGACCTAGGGGGACAGAGACCTTGGGGGACAGAGACCTAGGGGGACAGAGACCTAGGGGGACAGAGACCTAGGGGGACAGAGACCTAGGGGGACAGAGCGTCCTGCCGTGACGGGACTCCCGGCTCCATGGATACGTCAGTTGGTTATTGTAACCGCTGCAACCCTTGGTGAGATCAGATCACACAGTGGAGAGATGTTTGGAATCCAGAGCTCCTGGATTCAGTTATGAGCCCAGGTCCCCCCAAGTCCCTGACGTTTATACTAACCACCATAGAGTACGGTTGCATTGGTTCTTCTATAATTTTTTCCCAAGTAAGATTCATGTCTGAGACCACCCAGAGACGATAGGATAGGAACAGAAAGACATGGCTTTAATCTCAGTCAGACAGTCATACATGGAGAATTCTATATCTAAGTGGGAGTGAAATTCATGAGCTATGACTTGTTGCTCCTTCCTGTCTGATGTTTATAAAGATGTCTTCTCCATCCAGACTACCCAAGATAAGCTTATCTACATGGAAATTAGTAATAAAAAGAGTGTTTTTGGTATCATAAGGAATTATAATTGCTCTCATATGACCTTGTATGTGCGTCATAGACAGTGTTACCCAACATTTCCTCTTTACCCAGACGCCCCAGATAAACGGATCTGCATGAAAACCAGTTACAACAAGAAGCCTTTACTTGGATGTGCTGTTGACGTGCTGCTGACGTCTGTTACGTAACGATCCCCTCCTTCCTGGCTGAGTCCCAAATGGAACCCTATTCCCCACATAGTGCACTAGTTTCAAGGCATCTGGTTAAAAGTAGTGCACTATGTAGGGAATAGGATGCCATTTGGGATGCATACATGGTGCCCTGGCTCCTGGGTGTCAGCAGGCAGCGCCAGCGGGTTGGGATTGCACACACTACAGGAAGTCTCCGTTATGCCGCCCTAGAAGGTCAAAGGTCAGTTTAAGTTGCTGACACACAGAGGAGCTGTGTTATCCGACATAAACCATAGTGATAATCACTGGTGTCTGTTTCAGTCCACTCTGTTAGATAACCCTTGCCTCTCTGACTCAGACAGCCAGGCAATCGGCTGGGCACTGATGGGGATGATGGTCAGTCCTGATGCATACTGTACGGAGAGGGATGGGATATCCGTCCTAAATTAAATAAATAACCAATCTCTGTTAGAAGGCCCTGGTCTACGGCATCCATATTAGGAAGTCACTCAGCTGCCAGACCAAACTCCCCCAGTTGACAGACCAAACTCCTTCGGTTGTCAGACCAAACTCCCCCAGTTGTCAGACCAAACTCCTTCAGTTGTCAGACCAAACTCCTTCAGTGGTCAGACCAAACTCCCCCAGTGGTCAGACCAAACTCCTTCAGTGGTCAGACCAAACTCCTTCAGTTGTCAGACCAAACTCCTTCAGTTGTCAGACCAAACTCCTTCAGTTGTCAGACCAAACTCCCCCAGTTGTCAGACCAAACTGACAAAAACGTCAACTGACAAAAACGTCAACTGACAACAGAGGGACTTAAAGGGATAAAAATAAAACAGATGCCGCATAAATTAGCTGTTTTTTATTTTCTTTGAAACACACCAAGAGCCATGGAGGCACAATTTCACAATTTCACTTTATCATTCCAACCTCAAAGTGTAGAAATATACACTCAGTGGCCAGTTTATTAGGCACATCCATCTAGTACCGGGTCGGACCCCCTCTTTGCCTCCAGAACAGCCTGAATTCTTTGGTGCATGGAAACGTTGCTCAATTTGTATCAAGGGACCTAACGTGTGCCAGAAAAACATTTCCCACACCATTACACCTTCGCCACCAGCCTGTACGGTTGACACCAGGCAGGATGGAGCCATGTACTCATGCTGCTTTCTGCCATAAGCATGACTCAACAGGAACCTGGATTCGTCAGACCAAGCAACGTTTTTCCACTCCTCAGTTGTCCAGTGTTTGTGATCTCGTGCACACTGAAGCCTCTTCTTCTTGTTCTAAGCTGATAGGAGTGGAACCCGGTGTGAACTTTCACAAACTGGAGTCGGCGAAACACAACTCCCCTCAACAAAACAGAGAAAGGATTTTACACATCAGACACATACAGATGTAGAATCTTAATTTGAGTCAGGCAATTTTGAGCAACAGGCAATGTGAGTTATTATATGGATTATGATTAATGGACATTTTATGTAGGGGTTGATACATTTTTCATTAGGGTAAATCAAGTCTGAAATTTCAAAGTGGAAATTACAAACTTTTAAAGCATTTTTTAAAACTCAAATACCCTACAAGTCTGCAGTTCCTCCTTCCCAGGTGATGCAGAGGATAAAAGACATGGCTTGGAAACCAACCATTGCAAAATCAAACCCAGATGTGCAGATTGTCAACATATAAAG
>NW_027256525.1:0-7372 GCF_045679555.1 Salvelinus alpinus
CTTTAATATACATGTATACTTAGTGCTACCACTAGAGGGAGACATTTGACCAGTTAGCTGCAGGCATGCACCTCATACATTGGAAGAAAAGAAACAGGAAAAGAAGCCCAGTGAAAAATTTTCAATTGTCCATGTATCCTTATTCACACTGTTTTCAGGTTTGTAACATTTATAAGTATGGTTTCCTTTCAGAAATCTAAAGATAACAACATGTTTATCTACATTTTGATGTGTACAGTCGTGGCCAAAAGTTTTGAGAATGACACAAATATTAATTTCCACGAAGTTTGCTGCTTCAGTGTCTTTAGATATTTATGTCAGATGTTACTATGGAATACTGAAGTATAATTACAAGCATTTCATAAGTGTCAAAGGCTTTTATTGACAATTACATGAAGTTGATGCAAAGAGTCAATATTTGCAGTGTCGACCATTCTTTTTCAAGACCTCTGCAATCCGCAATGGCATGCTGTCAATTAACTTCTGGGCCACATCCTGACTGATGGCAGCCCATTCTTGCATAATCAATGCTTGGAGTTTGTCAGAATTTGTGGGTTTTTGTTTGTCCCACCCGCCTCTTGAGGATTGACCACAAGTTATCAATGGGATTAAGGTCTGGGGAGTTTCCTGGCCATGGACCCAAAATATCTATGTTTTGTTCCCCAAGCCACTTAGTTATCACTTTTGCCTTATGGCAAGGTGCTCCATCATGCTGGAAAAGGCATTGTTCGTCACCAAACTGTTCCTGGATGGTTGGGAGAAGTTGCTCTCGGAGGATGTGTTGGTACCATTCTTTATTCATGGCTGTGTTCTTAGGCAAAATTGTGAGTGAGCCCACTCCCTTGGCTGAGAAGCAACCTCACACATGAATGGTCTCAGGATGCTTTACTGTTGGCATGACACAGGACTGATGGTAGCACTCACCTTGTCTTCTCTGGACAAGCTTTTTCCCGGATGCCCCGAACAATCGGAAAGGGGATTCATCAGAGAAAATAACTTTACCCCAGTCCTCAGCGGTCCAATCCCTGTACCTTTTGCAGAATATCTGTCCCTGATGTCCCTGATGTTTTTCCTTTAAAGAAGTGGCTTCTTTGCTGCCCGTCTTGACACCAGGCCATCCTCCAAAAGTCTTCGCCTCACTGTGCGTGCAGATGCACTCACACCTGCCTGCTGCCATTCCTGAGCAAGCGCTGTACTGTTGGTGCCCCGATCCCGCAGCTGAATCAACTTTAGGAGACGGTTCTGGCGCTTGCTGGACTTTCTTGGGCGCCCTGAAGCCTTCTTCACAACAATTGAACCGCTCTCCTTGAAGTTCTTGATGATCCGATAAATGGTTGATTTAAGTGCAATCTTACTGGCAGCAATATCCTTGCCTGTGAAGCCCTTTTTGTGCAAAGCAATGATGACGGCACGTGTTTCCTTGTAGGTAACCATGGTTGACAGAGGAAGAACAATGATTCCAAGCACCACCCACCTTTTGAAGCTTCCAGTCTGTTATTCAAACTCAATCAGCATGACAGAGTGATCTCCAGCCTTGTCCTCGTCAACACTCACACCTGTGTTAACGAGAGAATCACTGGCATGATGTCAGCTGGTCCTTTTGTGGCAGGGCTGAAATGCAGTGTAAATGTTTTTTGGGGATTCAGTTCATTTGCATGGCAAAGAGGGACTTTGCAATTAATTGCAATTCATCTGATCACTCTTCATAACATTCTGGAGTATATGCAAATTGCCATCATACAATATGAGGCAGCAGACTTTGTGAAAATTAATATTTGTGTCATTCTCAACTTTTGGCCACAACTCTAGTTTCATTTTTTGACTGAGTGAAAAACGAAATATGTTCCCTTTCATATGATCATAGCCAGGCTAAACTAGCTTAATTTTTTAACGTTATGTAGCTAGCCAAGTCAATGAGACGTCTCAGATGAAATACATTGTCATTATAAACGTTTTGGCTCATACTTAAATTTTTTTAATTAAATAAAAAGTTTATATATATTTTTTTTACAAACAATGTCAAGTATTAAGTGTATTTACATGAGTACATATGAACCATGCTAATAATATGTATTTTACGTTACTTTTTATGCAATGTGAATCTAACTGTTGCATGCTAACCGTTGACATTAGCTATCTCAGTGTTAGCTGTCCATGTTTTTTTGTTAGTTAATAAACAGGCCTCTTCTATAATTCGTTAGTACAATTAGCATTGTATATAGAGTGAATCATATGAACCGTTACCTCAACAATGCATGGGTTTATTTACTGTAGTTTTGCACACCACCACCATATTCAGTGATAGGGCAGCTAACGTTAGCTAACAATCCCTAACTAGATGGTAGCTAACTAGCTAGCTACATGAATAGTTGAGAGCTAGTTAGCTATGTTATGAAAACATTGAGAACGTGATTGTAATGTATTTGAGAATGTGTAAAAGTGTTTGCTATTGGCTATAATATATTTGGTATAATTCGTTTTCAGCTTTCTTTAGCAGTGTCACTGAATTGTAGCATACTCTATTCTGATTTATTTTCTTTATTTTTCAGAGAAAGTAATGCATCTGCTGCATCCAGGGGTGGAGGTAAAGACCTTGCTGCAGAAACAAACTTTCAAACGAAAGGAAACTTCTTGGCAGGGAAAAAACTAATTTGAATAAATAATACAATTTGAGAGTTAAATCCTTTGTTGTAACGAATTCTTTAGTCATTTTTAAAAATAACTTGTATAAAATACACTTTATGACACTGTCATGAAGCATTATGACCCTCCTGTGTCACTTTACTTGGACTTAGAAAATGCACTTTATGACACAGTCAAGAAGCATTATGACCATCATAATTATATAAGCCAGATAGGCCGATCACATAAATGCTCTTTATGTCAGTCATCAGTCAAAAAGAGGGTATCTTGTCCTTCTCCTGAAATCTGCTCCTGCATTCATCCCAGTCATCAGCAACAGAACACTGGAGTAGGTGCATGTCTGACATCAATGTGTGCACAATTATAATTTCATATGGTCAATTTCAGAAAATATTATATAATAAACATACTGTTGACAAGTAGGCTATGGTGTAATGGAATGGTTTGCCTTGTGTGGTTTTGTGTGTTTTGACACTTTTATTTAGGTGTCATAATAACCAGCCATAGAATAGCGCAATATGTCACAACAGGTCTAAATATATGTCATGACAGTGTTATGACCATATTATACAACGGGTGGGTTTAATCCTGAATACTGATTCAACTAGAGGTCGACCGATTATGATTTTTCAATGCCGATACCGATTATTGGAGGACCAAAAAAGCCGATACCGATTTAATCGGCCGATTTAATAAAATAAATAAAATAAATAAATAAAATAATAATAATAAAATTAAAAAAAATGTATTTGTAATAATGACAATTACAACAATACTGAATGAACACTTATTTTAACTTTAATATAATACATCAATAAAAACAATTTGGACTCAAATAAATAATGAAACATGTTCAATTTGGTTTAAATAATGCAAAAACAAAATGTTGGAGAAGAAAGTTAAAGTGCAATATGTGCCATGTAAGAAAGCTAACGTTTAAGTTCCTTGCTCAGAACATGAGAACATATGAAAGCTGGTGGTTCCTTTTAACATGAGTCTTCAATATTCCCAGGTAAGAAGTTTTAGATTGTAGTTATTATAGGACTATTTCCCTCTATACCATTTGTATTTCATTAACCTTTGACTATTGGATGTTCTTATAGGCACTTTAGTATTGCAAGTGTAACAGTATAGCTTCCGTCCCTCTCCTCGCTCCTCCCTGGGCTCGAACCAGCAACACAACGACAACAGCCACCATCGAAGCAGCGTTACCCATGCAGAGCAAGGGGAACAACTACTAGAAGGCTCAGAGTGAGTGACGTTTGAAACGCTATTAGCGCGCGCTAACTAGCTAGCCTTTTACTTCGGTTACACCAGCCTCATCTTGGAAGTTGATAGGCTTGAAGTCATAAACAGCGCAATGCTTGAAGCACAACGAAGAGCTGCTGGCAAAACGCACGAAAGTGCTGTTTGAATGAATGCTTACGCGCCTGCTTCTGCCTACCACCGCTCAGTCAGATACTTAGATACTTGTATGCTCAGTCAGATTATATGCAACGCAGGACACGCTAGATAATATCTAGTAATATCATCAACCATGTGTAGTTAACTAGTGGTTATGATTGATTGTTTTTTATAAGATAAGTTTAATGCTAGCTAGCAACTTACCTTGGCTTACTGCATTCGCGTAACAGGCAGTTGTGGAGTGCAACGAGAGAGAGGCAGGTCGTTATTGCGTTGGACTAGTTAACTGTAAGGTTGCAAGATTGGATCCCCCGAGCTGACAAGGTGAAAATCTGTCGTTCTGCCCCTGAACAAGGCAGTTAACCGTTCCTAGGCCGTCATTGAAAATAAGAATGTGTTCTTAACTGACTTGCCTAGTTAAATAAAGGTGTATATAAAAAAAATAAAATAGACAAATCGGCGCCCAAAAATACCGATTTCCGATTGTTAGGAAATCTTGAAATCGGCCCTAATTAATCGGCCATTCCGATTAATCGGTCGACCTCTAGTTTCAACGAGTGGCGTGGCGGACTAAGTCACTGCATCTCAGTGCTTGAGGCATCACTACAGACACCCTGGTTCGATTCCAGGCAGTATCACAACCAGCCCAGGCAGGGAAGTTATAAACTTGATCTCCACTATAAAACACATCTAGACATTATCTCACATTTTCTTTTAGACTAACATTTAGTTTTCAACAGTGGATATTTGTATAAATCTTAATGTCTGTATCTTCGACATTTGCAACATTGTTTCAATATGCAAATTCGATCTCCAGCTGTCCCATAGTAAGGAACGTATAGGAGTTGGGATGAGAGAGAGTGGCAGGCAGCGTTAATCAATCAGTCGAATACATGAATCAGCTGGCATTTTAATGGATATATACAAAGAAATGTACATTAATAAAAGGTCAAACAAAACGAAGTGTAGCTAGTTTGCAGTGATTGTGTTTGCTGTGTTGTTGGCTAGCTCCTGTGAACAAAAGTGTCCTGACGAGAGAGCACATTTTCTGTGCCAGGTGAAATCGTGCCTCATTAATGATAGCTCATTGTTATGGATGTATCCAAATAAATGGCACTGGAAACCAGCTTAAACAAATGCAGCTACTGTTGTTATTCTTTCTGCACTGTTTCACGTGACTAAGTTATTCGTAGTTGGCTAGCTAGCAAGCAAAGGGATAAGAATGTTGTCAGCCAATATGGCAATGGAACATTTAGAACGAACGACTGGGTTGCGTCCATAGATACAGAACAAAAATACTGAATGACTGGGTCGCGTCTCGCAACCGAAACGACCAGCCCCCTTGGCTAGCAACCCTAGATTTGTTTTGGGACTATATATTGTGGAAGGATGAAATAGTTTGAATAAATTCATCAAACTAATTTTGATTTTTCATTAGTTGAATATGTTGGTAACCGGTTGTATAAACGTGATAAAGCCCTCAACCGGTGTTTGGAGGATATATTGGCACGGTTAACACCGGCCTTCGACCAACAACACCCATGCCAATATATCCTCCAAACACCAGCTTTTCGTGCATTATCACTATATTATGACAGGTTATGACATGGTTATGGTGTCAAGTAAAGTTTTACCTATGTTTTCTTTAAATAAGCTTTGTTGTACAATTTTAAAAGTCAAATACACTGCATTTCTAACAGTCAACAATAACCCAGTGAATTCAGGCCTTGTGAAATTATACCTAGGCTAAATATAAGCTTTCCACAACCATAAGACCCACAAATAATGTCATTGTTTTATCAAAATAGTTTAACCTGCTTTTTTGCAATGATCTGTATTTCAAGTCTGTCTATGACAGATTTAATGAGAACCATGCGTAATGCACATTCACTGATAATGTCTACCTTCTTGTAGCAGGCATTATTTGTGAGACTTGCTAACACCGGTCTCCTGAACAATCTCTGAAGCACAAGCCCATGTGCTAGTGAGTAGCCAGCTAGTCTTTTACATTTCATGTTTAGCCAACATGGATTTATTTGCTAGCTAACAAGGTTGGTAGAACAGTTGAATTGTTATGATCACACCTTTCTGTCCATCTCCAACTGTTTGAACATAATGCTAGCCTCTCTACTTTAAGATGTTGAAATCAAGTGGCCTACCTTGTTTCTCAGAATGAGAACGAGTTGCCAATTCCTTATATAATTGTGTTTTATGCTTATTGCATATTTATAAAACAGACTAGACGGCTAGTGTAACAGTATTTGGCTAAAATGCTGCTAGCGGTACATGGTACCACAATAACATGTGCAACAAACTGAGAATTCATTTTCCAGAACCAATGTTCATTGATACTACCATTTTTATTAGTGTCTGTTCTATGTGCAATTTGAGAAGTTATCCTTTAACTTCTCTATTACAGTAAAATAATGTCTCAATGTGTTTTGGAGTCCATGTGAATGATTTCTGTTGTACCAAACCTCAAATGCAAATAGTGAATTGAAACCGCTTGTCAGAGAGGAAGAAGTGATCTCTCATCTTTGTGAGTGGCAGGGGAAGGGGCTTGGGGGGAGTGTCTGTGAGAGAGAAATGGAAAGGTGCACAGAAGGAGCGAAGGAGATGACCAAAAAGACCACTCTCATGAAAATTTAAAAACAACTGATTTTTGCTATACAGGCATTTGGAATGTCGTGCTAAAACATACATTTGAATTAATTCGATATATCGCCGGCTCTAGGTTAGAGCAACCTAGAGTTCCGTCTGAAACCCTAGGTGATATGGTGTTTTGTTGGAGAAGCCAAGCCTTTATGATGACAAATCGCCTTGGGATATTACATTTACATTTAAGTCATTTAGCAGACGCTCTTATCCAGAGCGACTTACAAATTGGTGCATTCACCTTATGATATCCAGTGGAACAACCACTTTACAATAGTGCATCTAACTCTTTTAAGGGGGGGGGGGGTAGAAGGATTACTTTATCCTATCCTAGGTATTCCTTAAAGAGGTGGGGTTTCAGGTGTCTCCGGAAGGTGGTGATTGACTCCGCTGACCTGGCGTCGTGAGGGAGTTTGTTCCACCATTGGGGTGCCAGAGCAGCGAACAGTTTTGACTGGGCTGAGCGGGAACTGTACTTCCTCAGAGGTAGGGAGGCGAGCAGGCCAGAGGTGGATGAACGCAGTGCCCTTGTTTGGGTGTAGGGCCTGATCAGAGCCTGAAGGTACGGAGGTGCCGTTCCCCTCACAGCTCCGTAGGCAAGCACCATGGTCTTGTAGCGGATGCGAGCTTCAACTGGAAGCCAGTGGAGAGAGCGGAGGAGCGGGGTGAC
>NW_027256526.1:0-7326 GCF_045679555.1 Salvelinus alpinus
TCAAGACTTTCTGGCTTACTCTCAATCTCCTTACGAGAGGCTGCGCGGGTAACCGCACAGACTGGAAATATCTCAGGAGACACACAATTTTGATCCGGAGATTCCCTTGCAGGTGACACTGAAGGTTGCTTCTTACAGATGTTTAGTTTGCCATCTGCCCACACCTTACTACCTGCCAAGTCATTCCCCAAAATCATGTGGACTCCCTCTACTGGCAACTGGGGTCTAACCCCAACATCTACATCACCCTCTACTAGACCACATTTTAGGGTAACTTCATGTAAAGGACAAGAGAATGGAACTAAACCCATACCACATACCATTACACAACGGCCAGTATCAGACTCTTTAGAGAACGGCAAAACAGATTCCAAAATAAAAGAATCTAAAGCTCCAGTGTCTCTTAGGATCTTGATTTTAACATTCTGGTTGCCATCTACCAGGGACACTACACCATCTGAAATAAAGGCTGAAAAATCAGAGTGGGAAGACGGAGAATCAAACTCAACTAGTGGCTGAAACAGCTCACCCTGGTGGTCAGAGGCTGTAACAGGACTTGCCATCACAGCAGGTTTAACTTGAACTGACTGTTTTGATTTAAGCAGAGGACAATTTTTCTTCCAATGTCCTTCAACTAAGCAGTAGCGACAGGTATTAGCATTAACCGGTGCTTTAAATCCTCCAGACCCAAACTTCTGCTGAGGCCTTTGGAAAGATGCCCCCAAAAAAGGTGACCTATTATTCCTAGGAGTAAAGTTATTTTCATGGTACATGTCACTGTTTGACTCAAAATGGCTTTTATGTGTTAGCCTGTACTCATCTGCAAGGATGGCTGCATCACTTGGAGACTTAACTTTACGTTCATTCATGTATGTAGCAACCTGGTCAGAAACAGAATTTTTGAACTGTTCTAACACAATCAAATTAGACAGACCCTCAAAAGTACTAACTTCAGAAGCTGTACACCAACGATTAAATGCAGAAGTCAAATCACAAACAAACTCAGAATAGGTTTGTGAATCTAACTTTTTCCTGTAACGAAAACGTTGACGATATGCCTCTGGCACAAGCTCGTAGACCTTCAGAACTGCTGATTTAACTTTAGCATAAACTTTACTGTCAGCTACACTCAGTGCTGCAAAAGCCTCACGTGCTTTACCTGTAAGTACACATTGCAACAACATAGTCATGTCCAAATCTGACCAAGCTCTAGCTTCCGCAATACGCTCAAATAAAGTAAAGTATGTGTCTGGATCTGACTCATCAAATTTAGGCAACAAACGAAGATTCTGTGAAACATCAAACTGTGGTAGTCTTTCCGGTCTATTAGCATTTCTCAATCGCTCTATCTCCAACTGCATTTGCAACAGTTCCCTCTGCTGCTCAAAAGTTAATGAAGGGCTAGACTGAAAACTTGCACCCTCACTACTAGTAGACTGACCGTCAAAAACACCCATTTCCCTAAGACCCTGCTTTAAGCTAGTTTTAACAGTCTCTTTAATTTTTTTATCAACAATCTCAATCTGATAATGTTCAGCAATTTCAATTAACTGCTCCTTAGTACACAACTCTAAGGCTACCTCTGAAGGAGCTTGAACAAAACTACTCAAAATGGAAGACATTTTCCTCAACCAATACAACTATTACAAATGCTCCAAAAAACACACAACTCACCTGCTGTCAGTCTGGGTTCAAGGACAGGAGCCACACCCCACTATCCTCCAAAAACTACTAACTAACTGGCCCTGGTCTTCGTGCAGTCACATGTGGTGGGGTTTTATGCACACAAAACCAGTGGAGTGGAAAAGACAACCAGAAACTGGCGGCCCTCCCATAACCACGGAGGTGCTCCCGAGCCGATGTAGGGGAAAAGGGAAAGGGATGCTCTACCCACGTTCACTGCCACCTAAAACAAAAACACCACAAGCCTCCTATGGACACTTGCTGATATGCCTGAACAGGAGAGGACTCCCACCTGAACAAAACCCAGAAAAACCCAGTGAATTGCTTAGCTAACTGAACCAAAAGAACACATAGCTCTCAACGCTCTCTTCAACAAAATTGGCACAACCAAAACATCCCCTCAAACAAAATTTTTTTGGCAAACTAAACTAAACTAACCCAAATTAACTACTATCCCGGACGAGTCCCCACTTGTCACAGGCTATGAGCCGGCTTGTGACAAGTGGGGACTCGTCCGGGATAGTAGTTAATTTGGGTTAGTTTAGTTTAGTTTGCCAAAAAATTTTTGTTTGAGGGGATGTTTTGGTTGTGCCAATTTTGTTGAAGAGAGCGTTGAGAGCTATGTGTTCTTTTGGTTCAGTTAGCTAAGCAATTCACTGGGTTTTTCTGGGTTTTTCTGCGAGAGGTCCCGGGTTCAGATCCCGGATGAGCCCCCACTTGTCACAAGCCGGCTCATAGCCTGTGACAAAAATGAGGGGACGCAAACAACAGGTATAGGCCAATTTAAAAGTGTTCTTTATTCTACAACAAACTATTAACTTAAACTAAGAAAAAGGAATGAGGTGTGGAAGTATCATAATGTAAGGTGTATGTAAAGTGCATGGATGCGTGAATATGTGTGTGTGAACATGACTGAATGAAAACTAGGCAAAACGACAAAGGAACAAACAAATCATGAGCATACCTGGAGGAGCAGAGAGAGAGAGAGAGAGAGAGAGAAGTGATTAGTGACAGCTTTAATACCCTGAGCCCAGGTGGCTCCAATCACTAACGACCCTCCTCTACCTGCAGGAGGAACCGCCCCCTGCACTGCAGAGGAGGAGCCGTGACATAGTAACTTTATGTAAGAGTATTTTTGTTATTGTTTGGAGTATAGTAACTTCATATAATACTATTTCAGTTATTGTTTGTAATATATTAACTTTATGTAATAGTATTTTAGTCATTGTTTGAAATAGTATAGTAACTTTATATAATAGTATTTCAGTTATTGTTTGTAATATAGCACTTTTATGTAATAGTATTTTTGTTATTGTTTGTAATATAGTAACTTTATGTAGTAGTATTTTTGTTATTGTATGTAATAGTGTGTAATAACATAGCAATAGTAGCCTAAAGTGTGAGCTGATGGAGGGAAGGGATCACATAACTTACACTATGGTGGAAATAGAAAAAAACTCAAAAGCTCCTACCACTACGCTACTACTAACTACAGCCTCCATCCACTGTTCCTTCTCTCCACTACGCTACTATTAACTACAGCCTCCATCCACTGTTCCTTCTCTCCACTACCCTACTACTAACTACAGCCTCCATCCACTGTTTTTTCTCTCCACTACGCTACTACTAACTACAGCCTCCATCCACTGTTCCTTCTCTCCACTACCCTACTACTAACTACAGCCTCCATCCACTGTTCCTTCTCTCCACTACCCTACTACTAACTACAGCCTCCATCCACTGTTCCTTCTCTCCACTACCCTACTACTAACTACAGCCTCCATCCACTGTTCCTTCTCTCCGCTACCCTACTACTAACTACAGCCTCCATCCACTGTTCCTTCTCTCCACTACCCTACTACTAACTACAGCCTCCATCCACTGTTCCTTCTCTCCACTACCCTACTACTAACTACAGCCTCCATCCACTGTTCCTTCTCTCCACTACCCTACTACTAACTACAGCCTCCATCCACTGTTCCTTCTCTCCACTACGCTACTACTAACTACAGCCTCCATCCACTGTTCCTTCTCTCCACTACCCTACTACTAACTACAGCCTCCATCCACTGTTCCTTCTCTCCACTACGCTACTACTAACTACTGCCTCCATCCACTGTTCCTTCTCTCCACTACCCTACTACTAACTACAGCCTCCATCCACTGTTCCTTCTCTCCACTACCCTACTACTAACTACAGCCTCCATCCACTGTTCCTTCTCTCCACTACCCTACTACTAACTACAGCCTCCATCCACTGTTCCTTCTCTCCACTACCGTACTACTAACTACAGCCTCCATCCACTGTTCCTTCTCTCCACTACGCTACAACTAACTACAGCCTCCATCCACTGTTCCTTCTCTCCACTACCCTACTACTAACTACAGCCTCCATCCACTGTTCCTTCTCTCCACTACCCTACTACTAACTACAGCCTCCATCCACTGTTCCTTCTCTCCACTACCGTACTACTAACTACAGCCTCCATCCACTGTTCCTTCTCTCCACTACCCTACTACTAACTACTGCCTCCATCCACTGTTCCTTCTCTCCACTACGCTACAACTAACTACAGCCTCCATCCACTGTTCCTTCTCTCCACTACCCTACTACTAACTACAGCCTCCATCCACTGTTCCTTCTCTCCACTACCCTACTACTAACTACAGCCTCCATCCACTGTTCCTTCTCTCCGCTATGTGATATTTCAAGTGTGCCACACCCCTGGAGGAGCAACCATGGAATCAGCCAATCAAACAATGTAAAGGGATTTGCTTCTCCCAGTCCTCTACGTAAACAAACACAGAGCTTTGTATAATGACAGATTTGTATTAATACTGTGTCTATGAAAAGGAGTTTTAGATTAGAGAAGGTTTGTGGCTGGGGATGGAATGGACCTGGGACTGGACCTAGAGAAGGGTCTGGAGCTGGGGCTGGAGATGGTGCTGGAGATGGTGCTGGAGCTGGGGCTGGAGCTGGGGCTGGAGATGGGGCTGGAGATGGGATGGAGCTGGGACTGGACCTAGAGAAGGGTCTGGAGCTGGGGCTGGAGATGGTGCTGGAGCTGGGGCTGGAGATGGGGCTGGAGATGGGATGGAGCTGGGACTGGGTGTGTGTGTAGATGTCTTCATGGAGGGATGATCTGAAGAACCAGAGGTTGCTAGCACTTAGCCCCAGCTCAGCCTATAGCAAGGTAAGTTCTGTAGTAGGTTGACAGGGCTAGCACTTAGCCCCAGCTCAGCCTATAGCAAGGTACATTCTGTAGTAGGTTGACAGGGCTAGCACTTAGCCCCAGCTCAGCCTATAACAAGGTACGTTCTGTAGTAGGTTGACAGGGCTAGCACTTAGCCCCAGCTCAGCCTATAGCAAGGTACGTTCTGTAGTAGATTGACAGGGCTAGCACTTAGCCCCAGCTCAGCCTATAGCAAGGTAAGTTCTGTAGTAGGTTGACAGGGCTAGCACTTAGCCCCAGCTCAGCCTATAGCAAGGTACGTTCTGTAGTAGGTTGACAGGGCTAGCACTTAGCCCCAGCTCAGCCTATAGCAAGGTAAGTTCTGTAGTAGGTTGACAGGGCTAGCACTTAGCCCCAGCTCAGCCTATAGCAAGGTACGTTCTGTAGTAGGTTGACAGGGCTAGCACTTAGCCCCAGCTCAGCCTATAGCAAGGTAAGTTCTGTAGTAGGTTGACAGGGCTAGCACTTAGCCCCAGCTCAGCCTATAGCAAGGTAAGTTCTGTAGTAGGTTGACAGGGCTAGCACTTAGCCCCAGCTCAGCCTATAACAAGGTAAGTTCTGTAGTAGGTTGACAGGGATAGCACTTAGCCCCAGCTCAGCCTATAGCAAGGTAAGTTCTGTAGTAGGTTGACAGGGATAGCACTTATTCCCAGCTCAGCCTATAACAAGGTAAGTTCTGTAGTAGGTTGACAGGGCTAGCACTTATTCCCAGCTCAGCCTATAACAAGGTACGTTCTGTAGTAGGTTGACAGGGCTAGCACTTAGCCCCAGCTCAGCCTATAGCAAGGTACGTTCTGTAGTAGGTTGACAGGGCTAGCACTTAGCCCCAGCTCAGCCTATAGCAAGGTAAGTTCTGTAGTAGGTTGACAGGGCTAGCACTTAGCCCCAGCTCAGCCTATAGCAAGGTAAGTTCTGTAGTAGGTTGACAGGGCTAGCACTTAGCCCCAGCTCAGCCTATAACAAGGTAAGTTCTGTAGTAGGTTGACAGGGCTAGCACTTAGCCACAGCTCAGCCTATAGCAAGGTACGTTCTGTAGTAGGTTGACAGGGATAGCACTTTTTCCCAGCTCAGCCTACAGCAAGGTAAGTTCTGTAGTAGGTTGACAGGGCTAGCACTTAGCCCCAGCTCAGCCTATAACAAGGTAAGTTCTGTAGTAGGTTGACAGGGATAGCACTTAGCCCCAGCTCAGCCTATAACAAGGTAAGTTCTGTAGTAGGTTGACAGGGCTAACACTTAGCCCCAGCTCAGCCTATAACAAGGTAAGTTCTGTAGTAGGTTGACAGGACTAGCACTTAGCCCCAGCTCAGCCTATAGCAAGGTACGTTCTGTAGTAGGTTGACAGGGCTAGCACTTATTCCCAGCTCAGCCTATAACAAGGTAAGTTATGTAGTAGGTTGACAGGGCTAGCACTTAGCCCCAGCTCAGCCTATAACAAGGTAAGTTCTGTAGTAGGTTGACAGGGATAGCACTTAGCCCCAGCTCAGCCTATAACAAGGTAAGTTCTGTAGTAGGTTGACAGGGCTAGCACTTAGCCCCAGCTCAGCCTATAACAAGGTAAGTTCTGTAGTAGGTTGACAGGGCTAGCACTTAGCCCCAGCTCAGCCTATAGCAAGGTACGTTCTGTAGTAGGTTGACAGGGCTAGCACTTAGCCCCAGCTCAGCCTATAGCAAGGTACGTTCTGTAGTAGGTTGACAGGGCTAGCACTTAGCCCCAGCTCAGCCTATAGCTAGGTACGTTCTGTAGTAGGTTGATAGGGCTAGCATTTAGCCCCAGCTCAGCCTATAGCAAGGTAAGTTCTGTAGTAGGTTGACAGGGCTAGCACTTAGCCCCAGCTCAGCCTATAGCAAGGTACGTTCTGTAGTAGGTTGACAGGGCTAGCACTTAGCCCCAGCTCAGCCTATAACAAGGTACGTTCTGTAGTAGGTTGACAGGGCTAGCACTTAGCCCCAGCTCAGCCTATAGCAAGGTAAGTTCTGTAGTAGGTTGACAGGGCTAGCACTTAGCCCCAGCTCAGCCTATAGCAAGGTAAGTTCTGTAGTAGGTTGACAGGGCTAGCACTTAGCCCCAGCTCAGCCTATAGCAAGGTACGTTCTGTAGTAGGTTGACAGGGCTAGCACTTAGCCCCAGCTCAGCCTATAGCAAGGTACGTTCTGTAGTAGGTTGACAGGGCTAGCACTTAGCCCCAGCTCAGCCTATAGCAAGGTAAGTTCTGTAGTAGGTTGACAGGGCTAGCACTTATTCCCAGCTCAGCCTATAACAAGGTAAGTTATGTAGTAGGTTGACAGGGCTAGCACTTAGCCCCAGCTCAGCCTATAACAAGGTAAGTTCTGTAGTAGGTTGACAGGGCTAACACTTAGCCCCAGCTCAGCCTATAACAAGGTAAGTTCTGTAGTAGGTTGACAGGACTAG
>NW_027256527.1:0-7323 GCF_045679555.1 Salvelinus alpinus
TTTCACGGAAGAATCCCTGCTGATGAACTGGGCAAAGTACAGAGAGATCCTTGATGCAAACCTGTTCCAGAGCGCTTAGGACCTCAGACTGGGGCGAAGGTTCACCTTCCAACAGGACAATGACCCTAAGCACACAGCCAACACAATGCAGGAGTGGCTTTGGGAAAAGTCTCTGAATTAGGGCTGGGCAATATATCGAGTTTCTTTTATATATTCGAGTTTATGTTTTTGCACGATATGGAAAATGCCTGTATCTCAAGAATCAAGGTTCTGTTATAATGTTGTAACATTTTACAAATGCAGCATCTCTTCTCTGTCAGCCCAATGTCGAATCATGATCACGAGGTTATCCACCAATCACAGCCTGTCACAAATTGTAACCACGCTGGAGAAGTGTAGCGGCTGTAAGAGTTCCACCAAAATGGAAAGTGAGGAAGCCAGCTCAAATCAAATCCAATTTTACCGGTCACATACACATGGTTAGCAGATGTTAAAACTTCTTATGGCTGAGATCCCATTAACGGGATCGACTTGACAACAGCCAGTGAAAGTGCAGGGCGCCAAATTCAAACAACAGAAATCGCATAATAAAAATTCCTCAAACATACAAGTATTTTACACAATTTTAAAGATACACTTGTTGTTAATCCCAACACAGTGTCCGATTTCAAAAAGTTTTTAAGACGAAAGCACACCAACTGATTATGTTAGGTCAGTACCTAGTCACAGAAAAACACATATTTCCAGCCAAAAAGAGGAGTCACAAAAAGCAGAAATAGAGATAAAATGAATCACTAACCTTTGATGATCTTCATCAGATGACACTCATAGGACTTCATGTTACACAATACATGTATGTTTTGTTCGATAAAGTTCATATTTATATCCAAAAATAGTTTACATAGTTTACATTGGCGCGTTATGTTCAGTAATGTTTTGCCTCCAAAACATCCGGTGATTTTGCAGAGAGCCACATCAATTTACAGAAATACTCATAATAAACATTGATTAAAGATACAAGTGTTTTACATGGAACTTTAGATAAACTTCTCCTTAATGCAACAGCTGTGTCAGATTTCAAAAAAACTTTACGGAAAAAGCACACCATGCAATAATCTGAGTACGGCGCTCAGACACAAAAACAAGCCATACAGGTACCCGCCATGTTGTGGAGTCAACAGAAGTCAGAAATAGCATTATAAATATTCACTTACCTTTGATGATCTTCATCAGAATGCACTCCCAGGAATCCCAGTTCCACAATAAATGTTTGTTTTGTTCGATAACGCCCACAATTTATGTCCAAATACCTCCTTTTTGTTTGCGCGTTTAGTTCCAAAATCCAAATTCATGACGCACAGGCCAGACGAAAAGTAAAAAAATCCCATTACAGTTTGTAGAAACATGTCAAACGATGTATAGAATCAATCTTTAGGATGTTTTTAACATAAATCTTCAATAATGTTCCAACCGGAGAATTCCTTTGTCTGTAGAAATGCGATGGAACGCAGCTAACTCTCACGGGGCAGCGCCCGAATGAGCTCGTGGCACTCTGTCAGACACCTGACTCAATTAGCTCTTATTCCCTCATCCTTCACAGTAGAAGCATCAAACAAGGTTATAAAGACTGTTGACATCTAGTGGAAGCCTTAGGAAGTGCAATATGACCCTATAGACACTGTTTATTGGATAGGCAAACCTACAAACCTCAGATTTCCCACTTCCTGGTTGGATTTTTTCTCAGGTTTTTGCCTGCCACATGAATTCTGTTATACTCACAGACATCATTCAAACAGTTTTAGAAACTTCAGCGTGTTTTCTATCCAAATCTACGAATACTATGCATATCTTAGCCTCTGAGCCTGAGTAGCAGGTAGTTTACTCTGGGCACCTTTTCATCCAAGCTACTCAGTACTGCCCCCAGCCATAAGAAGTTAATGCGAGTGTAGTGAAATTCTTGCAGCTCAGCCACTTGTGAGGATGAAATCACCCCCAAAAAGGGCAGCAATGTTTTTTCAGTACTATGGAAGTGGTTCGGGTTGAAGAGGTCTGATTTTCAGCAAACGAATGTATCGAAAGACAATTGCTACGAAAAGAAGCAGCACATCCAACCTCTTCCATCACCTGCAACTTATCTTGCGGCTTGGCAGCTGATATTTGTGGTCAACTGTACCTAACAGCTTTTTAAAGCCTGGCTTTCTACTGTAAAGATTGGGACCATATCTTTTGCTATGTAATAGGTCACTGCATCCGTTATCTCCTTCCACCTCAAACTTTTCTTGTCATAAGGGAATACGTTTGAAAAGGATGCAGCTATGGTAGTTTGTCTTTTAGCAGACGTTTTGGGAATCGGGCGACTGGATACGGCATTGGGTAGGCTCACGCATTCCTCCCATTCTTAGGTACAGTTGACCACAAATATCAGCTGCCAAGCCGCAAGAATTTCACGGAAGAATCCCTGCTGATGAACTGGGCAAAGTACAGAGAGATCCTTGATGCAAACCTGTTCCAGAGCGCTTAGGACCTCAGACTGGGGCGAAGGTTCACCTTCCAACAGGACAATGACCCTAAGCACACAGCCAACACAATGCAGGAGTGGCTTTGGGAAAAGTCTCTGAATTAGGGCTGGGCAATATATCGAGTTTCTTTTATATATTCGAGTTTATGTTTTTGCACGATATGGAAAATGCCTGTATCTCAAGAATCAAGGTTCTGTTATAATGTTGTAACATTTTACAAATGCAGCATCTCTTCTCTGTCAGCCCAATGTCGAATCATGATCACGAGGTTATCCACCAATCACAGCCTGTCACAAATTGTAACCACGCTGGAGAAGTGTAGCGGCTGTAAGAGTTCCACCAAAATGGAAAGTGAGGAAGCCAGCTCAAATCAAATCCAATTTTACCGGTCACATACACATGGTTAGCAGATGTTAAAACTTCTTATGGCTGAGATCCCATTAACGGGATCGACTTGACAACAGCCAGTGAAAGTGCAGGGCGCCAAATTCAAACAACAGAAATCGCATAATAAAAATTCCTCAAACATACAAGTATTTTACACAATTTTAAAGATACACTTGTTGTTAATCCCAACACAGTGTCCGATTTCAAAAAGTTTTTAAGACGAAAGCACACCAACTGATTATGTTAGGTCAGTACCTAGTCACAGAAAAACACATATTTCCAGCCAAAAAGAGGAGTCACAAAAAGCAGAAATAGAGATAAAATGAATCACTAACCTTTGATGATCTTCATCAGATGACACTCATAGGACTTCATGTTACACAATACATGTATGTTTTGTTCGATAAAGTTCATATTTATATCCAAAAATAGTTTACATAGTTTACATTGGCGCGTTATGTTCAGTAATGTTTTGCCTCCAAAACATCCGGTGATTTTGCAGAGAGCCACATCAATTTACAGAAATACTCATAATAAACATTGATTAAAGATACAAGTGTTTTACATGGAACTTTAGATAAACTTCTCCTTAATGCAACAGCTGTGTCAGATTTCAAAAAAACTTTACGGAAAAAGCACACCATGCAATAATCTGAGTACGGCGCTCAGACACAAAAACAAGCCATACAGGTACCCGCCATGTTGTGGAGTCAACAGAAGTCAGAAATAGCATTATAAATATTCACTTACCTTTGATGATCTTCATCAGAATGCACTCCCAGGAATCCCAGTTCCACAATAAATGTTTGTTTTGTTCGATAACGCCCACAATTTATGTCCAAATACCTCCTTTTTGTTTGCGCGTTTAGTTCCAAAATCCAAATTCATGACGCACAGGCCAGACGAAAAGTAAAAAAATCCCATTACAGTTTGTAGAAACATGTCAAACGATGTATAGAATCAATCTTTAGGATGTTTTTAACATAAATCTTCAATAATGTTCCAACCGGAGAATTCCTTTGTCTGTAGAAATGCGATGGAACGCAGCTAACTCTCACGGGGCAGCGCCCGAATGAGCTCGTGGCACTCTGTCAGACACCTGACTCAATTAGCTCTTATTCCCTCATCCTTCACAGTAGAAGCATCAAACAAGGTTATAAAGACTGTTGACATCTAGTGGAAGCCTTAGGAAGTGCAATATGACCCTATAGACACTGTTTATTGGATAGGCAAACCTACAAACCTCAGATTTCCCACTTCCTGGTTGGATTTTTTCTCAGGTTTTTGCCTGCCACATGAATTCTGTTATACTCACAGACATCATTCAAACAGTTTTAGAAACTTCAGCGTGTTTTCTATCCAAATCTACGAATACTATGCATATCTTAGCCTCTGAGCCTGAGTAGCAGGTAGTTTACTCTGGGCACCTTTTCATCCAAGCTACTCAGTACTGCCCCCAGCCATAAGAAGTTAATGCGAGTGTAGTGAAATTCTTGCAGCTCAGCCACTTGTGAGGATGAAATCACCCCCAAAAAGGGCAGCAATGTTTTTTCAGTACTATGGAAGTGGTTCGGGTTGAAGAGGTCTGATTTTCAGCAAACGAATGTATCGAAAGACAATTGCTACGAAAAGAAGCAGCACATCCAACCTCTTCCATCACCTGCAACTTATCTTGCGGCTTGGCAGCTGATATTTGTGGTCAACTGTACCTAACAGCTTTTTAAAGCCTGGCTTTCTACTGTAAAGATTGGGACCATATCTTTTGCTATGTAATAGGTCACTGCATCCGTTATCTCCTTCCACCTCAAACTTTTCTTGTCATAAGGGAATACGTTTGAAAAGGATGCAGCTATGGTAGTTTGTCTTTTAGCAGACGTTTTGGGAATCGGGCGACTGGATACGGCATTGGGTAGGCTCACGCATTCCTCCCATTCTTAGGTACAGTTGACCACAAATATCAGCTGCCAAGCCGCAAGAATTTCACGGAAGAATCCCTGCTGATGAACTGGGCAAAGTACAGAGAGATCCTTGATGCAAACCTGTTCCAGAGCGCTTAGGACCTCAGACTGGGGCGAAGGTTCACCTTCCAACAGGACAATGACCCTAAGCACACAGCCAACACAATGCAGGAGTGGCTTTGGGAAAAGTCTCTGAATTAGGGCTGGGCAATATATCGAGTTTCTTTTATATATTCGAGTTTATGTTTTTGCACGATATGGAAAATGCCTGTATCTCAAGAATCAAGGTTCTGTTATAATGTTGTAACATTTTACAAATGCAGCATCTCTTCTCTGTCAGCCCAATGTCGAATCATGATCACGAGGTTATCCACCAATCACAGCCTGTCACAAATTGTAACCACGCTGGAGAAGTGTAGCGGCTGTAAGAGTTCCACCAAAATGGAAAGTGAGGAAGCCAGCTCAAATCAAATCCAATTTTACCGGTCACATACACATGGTTAGCAGATGTTAAAACTTCTTATGGCTGAGATCCCATTAACGGGATCGACTTGACAACAGCCAGTGAAAGTGCAGGGCGCCAAATTCAAACAACAGAAATCGCATAATAAAAATTCCTCAAACATACAAGTATTTTACACAATTTTAAAGATACACTTGTTGTTAATCCCAACACAGTGTCCGATTTCAAAAAGTTTTTAAGACGAAAGCACACCAACTGATTATGTTAGGTCAGTACCTAGTCACAGAAAAACACATATTTCCAGCCAAAAAGAGGAGTCACAAAAAGCAGAAATAGAGATAAAATGAATCACTAACCTTTGATGATCTTCATCAGATGACACTCATAGGACTTCATGTTACACAATACATGTATGTTTTGTTCGATAAAGTTCATATTTATATCCAAAAATAGTTTACATAGTTTACATTGGCGCGTTATGTTCAGTAATGTTTTGCCTCCAAAACATCCGGTGATTTTGCAGAGAGCCACATCAATTTACAGAAATACTCATAATAAACATTGATTAAAGATACAAGTGTTTTACATGGAACTTTAGATAAACTTCTCCTTAATGCAACAGCTGTGTCAGATTTCAAAAAAACTTTACGGAAAAAGCACACCATGCAATAATCTGAGTACGGCGCTCAGACACAAAAACAAGCCATACAGGTACCCGCCATGTTGTGGAGTCAACAGAAGTCAGAAATAGCATTATAAATATTCACTTACCTTTGATGATCTTCATCAGAATGCACTCCCAGGAATCCCAGTTCCACAATAAATGTTTGTTTTGTTCGATAACGCCCACAATTTATGTCCAAATACCTCCTTTTTGTTTGCGCGTTTAGTTCCAAAATCCAAATTCATGACGCACAGGCCAGACGAAAAGTAAAAAAATCCCATTACAGTTTGTAGAAACATGTCAAACGATGTATAGAATCAATCTTTAGGATGTTTTTAACATAAATCTTCAATAATGTTCCAACCGGAGAATTCCTTTGTCTGTAGAAATGCGATGGAACGCAGCTAACTCTCACGGGGCAGCGCCCGAATGAGCTCGTGGCACTCTGTCAGACACCTGACTCAATTAGCTCTTATTCCCTCATCCTTCACAGTAGAAGCATCAAACAAGGTTATAAAGACTGTTGACATCTAGTGGAAGCCTTAGGAAGTGCAATATGACCCTATAGACACTGTTTATTGGATAGGCAAACCTACAAACCTCAGATTTCCCACTTCCTGGTTGGATTTTTTCTCAGGTTTTTGCCTGCCACATGAATTCTGTTATACTCACAGACATCATTCAAACAGTTTTAGAAACTTCAGCGTGTTTTCTATCCAAATCTACGAATACTATGCATATCTTAGCCTCTGAGCCTGAGTAGCAGGTAGTTTACTCTGGGCACCTTTTCATCCAAGCTACTCAGTACTGCCCCCAGCCATAAGAAGTTAATGCGAGTGTAGTGAAATTCTTGCAGCTCAGCCACTTGTGAGGATGAAATCACCCCCAAAAAGGGCAGCAATGTTTTTTCAGTACTATGGAAGTGGTTCGGGTTGAAGAGGTCTGATTTTCAGCAAACGAATGTATCGAAAGACAATTGCTACGAAAAGAAGCAGCACATCCAACCTCTTCCATCACCTGCAACTTATCTTGCGGCTTGGCAGCTGATATTTGTGGTCAACTGTACCTAACAGCTTTTTAAAGCCTGGCTTTCTACTGTAAAGATTGGGACCATATCTTTTGCTATGTAATAGGTCACTGCATCCGTTATCTCCTTCCACCTCAAACTTTTCTTGTCATAAGGGAATACGTTTGAAAAGGATGCAGCTATGGTAGTTTGTCTTTTAGCAGACGTTTTGGGAATCGGGCGACTGGATACGGCATTGGGTAGGCTCACGCATTCCTCCCATTCTTAGGTACAGTTGACCACAAATATCAGCTGCCAAGCCGCAA
>NW_027256528.1:0-7310 GCF_045679555.1 Salvelinus alpinus
ACACGTGGGGTCTTATCCAGCTCGGATACAACCTCCCCAATTGAATCTTCATACAGAACTGCCCGAACATGCCCAAAAGGGAACTTAAATGACATAAACCACCTAACCTGACGCGCAGGCCATGTACATGTATGTGCACTGAAGCGTGTGTTCACTGACAAGACGGAGAAACCAGACATGTGCTCCAAACAAAAGATAATGAAGGTAATTTACATAAAACTGCTAAATATAATTAAATAATCCAAAGCTACTTTATCACAAGTGTTGCATAGATTGTGAGCTCTCCAAACAACGTGTCTGCTATGATAATGATAATTATTTTAATTACTGAACAGAAATTACTGTAACCGAACATTCAAAATAAGGGGGAAATTGTGGGGATTTATTAGGTACTGTACCACCTACTCCTGCTCCCTTCCTCCAGCGCTCGACGTCATTGGTCTACTAACCACCGGTCCTGGCAAGCCCCGCTGAAAAACATCCCCATAGCGTGATGCTGCCACCACCATGCTTCGCCGTAGGGATGGTACCAGGTTTCCTCCAGATGCGACGCTTGGCATTCAGGCCAAAGAGTTTAATCTTTGACTCATCAGACCAGAGAATCTTGTTTCTCATGGTCTGAGAGTCTTTAGGTGCCTTTTGGCAAACTCCAATCGGGCTGTCATGTGCCTTTTACTGAGGAGTGGCTTCCATCTGGCCACTCTACCATAAAGATCTGAGTGGTGGAGTGCTGCAGAGATGGTTGTCCTTCTGGAAGGTTCTCACATCTCCACAGAGGAACTCTGGAGCTCTGTCAGTGACCATCGGGTTCTTAGTCACCTCCCTGACGAAGGCCCTTCTCTCCCGGCTGCTCAGTTTGGCCAGGCGGACAGCTCTAGGAAGAGTCTTGATGGTTCCAAACTTCTTCCATTTTATAATGATGGAGGCCACTGTGTTCTTGGGGACCTTCAATGCTGCAGATTTTTTTTTGCACACTTCCCCAGATCTGTGCCTCGACACAATCCTGTCTCGGAGCTCTACAGACAATTCCTTCGACTCATGGCTTGGTTTTTGCTATGACATGCACTGTCAACTGTGGGACCTTATATAGACAGGTGTGTGCCTTTCCAAATCATGTCCAATCAATTGAATTTACCACAGGTGGATCAAGTTGTAGAAACATCTCAAGGATGATCAATGGAAACAGGATGCACCTGTCCTCGATCTCAAGTCTCATAGAAAAGGGTCTGAATACTTATGGAAATAAAGATTTTCCGTTCTTTATTTTTAATGCATTCGCAAAAAAGTTTTTTTCACTTTGTCATTATGGGGTATTGTGTGTAGATTGCTGAGGATTTTGTTTTGTTTAACTTCTTGCAACTATAGGGGGTGCTGTTCCGCATTAGCATATTTGGGTCTCCAAATTAAACTGCCTCGTGCTAAATTCTTGATCGTACAATATGCATATTATTGTTATTATTGGATAGAAAACACTTTCTAGTTTCTATAGAAGTTGGAATTTTGTCTCTGAGTGGTACAGAACAATATCTACAGCACTTTTCATGACAGGGGTCAGATTTCAGAAATTTTTACCCCTGATCTGGAGTCTGTTTTTAAGGCGACAGTGAATGCTATGAAGAAACCGACACTGCCTACGTCTTCCTCTGGGTGTCTGTACGTCATCACGTTTTGAATGGAGTCTATTGCACAATCCCAGCCATTATAAAACCACAAAATGTATAGGGACCGCCCTTTCTCGTCGCGCGCCTGAAGCGTGAAGGACATCGGACTTGCCTCATTCCAAATCGTTGTCTAACCAGCAATATTTCTCCGGTCATGTTTTCAGTCGTTATAGTTGTTAAAAACATCATAATGTAGTTAATTTGAACCGTTTTATAGCAATTTATATCCGTTTAGTGCGATTTTGAGGAATTTCTTTGTTGTGCACTCTGAAACTTTGGACACGTTTTGGGGTCCCGTTCGATCGTTAGTGGATATTTCGAAGGACAGAGGACATCTATCGACCAAAAGACGTTTATAACATAGAAAGGATACATTGCCCAAGAATCTGATGGAAGAACAGCTCAAAGTAAGCAATATTTAATATGATAAATCGTTGTTCTGTCGAAATATTTTAAACGCATATTTCGCCATTTTGTTTGGTATAGCTTCACTTGGCGAACCCTGTATTGAAAAGTAAGGATAATTTTAAAAATGTAAATCAGCGGTTGCATTAAGAACTAATTTGTCTTTCGATTCCTGTCAACCCTGTATTTTTTAGTCAAGTATATGATTAGCTTTCAATTAAACTAGATCACTCTGATAGATGACGTCAGACATATTGAGGCTTGATTTCCTAGTATTTTTATTGTGTAACCACGGTTTTGTATGGCTAAATATGCACCTTTTCGAACAAACTGTATATGTATGTTGTAAAATGATGTTACAGGAGTGTCATCGGAAGAATTCTGAGAAGGTTAGTGAAAAAATTAATATATTTTGGCGGTGATTACGTTATAGCGCTCTTTGGCTGGAATCGATGCTCTGGTAACGTTTTCACATGTGGTATGCTAACTTATCGATTTATTGTGTTTTCGCTGTAAAACGCTTAGAAAATCTGAAATATTTTCTGGAATCACAAGATCTGGGTCTTTCCATTGCTATGCTTTGTCTATTCTTATGAAATGTTTTATTAAGAGTAAATTGGTCATACACGTTGCTCTCTATAGTAATTCTAGTCGTCTTGTGATGGTCGGTGCAATTGTAAACTGTGATTTCTACCTGAAATATGCACTTTTTTCTAACAAAAACTATCCTATACCATGAATATGTTATCAGACTGTCATCTGAAGAGGTTTTTTCTTAGTTAGTGGCTATCAATATCTTAGTTGAGCCGAATTGGTGATAGCACCTGAAGGAGTAAGAAACTGATGGAGTTAGAATAGTGGTGTATTTTGCTAACGTGTTTAGCTAATAGATTTACATATTTTGTCTTCCCTGTAAAACATTTTAAAAATCTGAAATGGTGGCTTTATTCACAAGATCTGTATCTTTCATCTGGTGTCTTGGACTTGTGATTTAATGATATTTAGATGCTACTATCTACTTGTGAAGCTATGCTAGCTATGCTAATCAGTGTGTGGGGGGATGGGGGGTGCTCCCGGACCCGGGGTAGAGGCTCGTTAGAGGTTAATCCATTTTAGAATAAGGCTGTAAAATGTGTAAAAAGTCAAGGTGTCTGAATACTTTCCGAAGGCACTGTATAGCCCTCAGTAGCCTCCGTCATCTGGCAGTATTGGTTTTTGTTATGTTCAGTACTCTTCTACTGTTTTGTATTATCTTCATGTTTTTTATTATTTAACTCACCTTCAGCACCTGCTTCCTGACTCCCTGTGCATACGTTACAGAATACTGCCTCTCGAAATATGGAAGCAGCAGTCCACGAACAAGAACACCTACTCTGTCAACACCATGACAAGCTGGCTCAATTGGGTACGGTAATAGATGTGGTCCTCCACGTTCTCCACCACTTTGACAACACCCGAGAGGATTCATCTACAACTAGCAGAGGCCCCTCTAACACAAGTCGTCCCAGTGAGCCAGTCCCCCATCCTATCCAGCAGTCTGCCCAGGTCAGCAATGCAATATTGTCCCTCCCGGACAAATATGACGGGACTCCATCGAAAGGCAGTGGCTTCCTACTCCAGTGCTCTCTTTATTTCGTCCATCAGACAGGAGCCCCCACCACCGAGGAGTCCAAGGTTGCCACAGTCATTTCCCTGCTGACCAGGCATGCTTTGGAGTGGGCTACGTCCGTCTGTGAGGGAGAGGAGGAGCTGGATTCCTATGAGAGGTTCATGGCTCTGTTCAGGGCGGTCTTTGATCATCCATGAGCATAATGAGCAACTACTCCAGCTCCGGCAGGGTGCCCAGACCGCTGCGGAGTACGCCCTCACCTTCTGGACTGTGGCAGCCTCCAGCAGATGGAATGAGCCGGCGCTCCACACCTTATTCCGAAGAGGACTGCGCGAGGTCCAGGCGGAGTTGGCGTGTCGGGACAACAACCTTTCCTTGGACATGCTCACAGTGATGACCATCTGTCTGGATAACCTTCTTCAAGAGCGCCGGCACCCTCATCGTCTCTCGCCTTCCTCCTTTTTCCGTCCTGCTTCAGCGGTGTCCGAACGTTCCAACCCAGGGTTCAACCCGATGGAAAACTCACGCCTGCGTATTCCATCATCATCGCTTTCTGCCAAACCCTTCCCAGTTTTTTGGCTGGCTGTTTCTCATGTATTGTCTCCACAGCTCTAGTGGACTTCGGTGCCACAGGGAATTCCATCAACTAGGCCCTTGCCTCCTCATTGAACATAACCTTATATCCGCTCTCCTCTCATTTTCCGGTCCAAGCTTTTGGGTAATCTACCATTGGGATCCGGCACTATCACGCATATCACAGCACCACTCACCATCACCATCGGACCCCTGCACCAAGAAAGCCTTCCATTGCTTATCACAGAGGCACCCATACATAAAGTCATCCTCAGCGTCCTGTGGCTCCAACGTCACGACCCCATCATCTCCTGGTCGAGGATGGAGATCACTGCCTGGGCACCCAGATGTGGGAAGACCTGCTTTCCTTTAACCTGTGGTTCCACGTCAGTTGAAAGTCCTATGGTTGCCCTCCAGCCCAACATCCCGGAGGCCTACCATTATCTCCACGCCACCTGTCTTCCTCCTCATCGCCCCTGGGACCCTTGTCATCGACCTGCTAGTAGACTCTGTGCCTCCTCGCAGCCGCATCTACCCACTGTCGGTAGCTGAAACCATTGAAGACTACATCCAGGAGGCTCTCCAACACGGTTTCATCCACCCATCCACCTCCCCTGCGTCAGCTTCTTCTTCGTGGCCAAGAAGGAGGGAGGCCTACGCCCGTCTATCGACTAAAGAGGTCTCAATTCCATAACCACCAAGTACCGCTACCCTCTTCTGTTGGTGCCGGCCGCCACCGCCATTTTTACTTGGAGAGCCATGGAGAGCCTTTATGGGGAAGCTGAGGGTCACAATCAGCCTCACTTCCGGGTACTGGCCTCAGTCCAGGGCAGGTGGAGAAAATGAACCAAGAGCTGGGGAGGTTCCGTAGGAGTCACTGCTAGGACTGGGAAATCAGCAAAAACTCCTGCGGTGGACGAGTGGTTCAGACGCGCAGAGGAGGTTTGGATCAATGCCCAAGTGAGGCATTCTGGTGGCAGAGGAGCCTTCTGCCACCAGAAGGCTCCCATGTTCCATCCTAGTGATCACGTCTGGCTCTCCACCAGGAACCTCCCGCTCCAACTGCCCTGTAGGAAGTCCACCGGAGGGTCAACGAGGTAACCTATAGATTACAACTCCCCACTAACTATCAAATCTCACCCTCCTTTCATGTTTCCCTCCTCAGGCCGGTGGTTCCTGGTCCCCTGGCTAATTTTTCAAAACTTGGTCCTCCAGAAAGTGGAGAGCAACACTTATGAAGTTTTACTAAGCAATATACAGTGGGGCAAACAAGTATTTAGTCAGCCACCAATTGTGCAAGTTCTTCCACTTAAAAATATGAGAGAGGCCTGTAATTTTCATCATAGGTACACTTCAACTATGACAGACAAAATGAGAAAAAAAATCCAGAAAATCACATTGTAGGATTTTTAATGAATTTATTTGCAAATTATGGTGGAAAATAAGTATTTGGTCAATAACAAAAGTTTATCTCAATACTTTGTTATATACCCTTTGTTGGCAATGACAGAGGTCAAACATTTTCTGTAAGTCTTCACAAGGTTTTCACACACTGTTGCTGGTATTTTGGCCCATTCCTCCATACAGATCTCCTCTAGAGCAGTGATGTTTTGGGGCTGTTGCTGGGCAACACGGACTTTCAACTCCCTCCAAAGATTTTCTATGGGGTTGAGATCTGGAGACTGGCTAGGCCACTCCAGGACCTTGAAATGCTTCTTACGAAGCCACTCCTTCGTTGCCCGGGCGGTATGTTTGGGATCATTGTCATGCTGAAAGACCCAGCCACGTTTCATCTTCAATGCCCTTGCTGTTGGAAGGAGGTTTTCACTCAAAATCTCACGATACATGGCCCCATTCATTCTTTCCTTTACACGGATCAGTCGTCCTGGTCCCTTTGCAGAAAAACAGCCCCAAAGCATGATGTTGGATGCAACTCAGCATTCTTTGTTCTCCAAACACGACGAGTTGAGTTTTTACCAAAAAGTTCTATTTTGGTTTCATCTGACCATATGACATTCTCCCAATCTTCTTCTGGATCATCCAAATGCTCTCTAGAAAACTTCAGACGGGCCTGGACATGTACTGGCTTAAGCAGGGGGACACGTCTGGCACTGCAGGATTTGAGTCCCTGGCGGCGTAGTGTGTTACTGATGGTAGGCTTTGTTACTTTGGTCCCAGCTCTCTGCAGGTCATTCACTAGGTCCCCCCGTGTGGTTCTGGGATTTTTGCTCACCGTTCTTGTGATCATTTTGACCCCACGGGGTGAGATCTTGCGTGGAGCCCCAGATCGAGGGAGATTATCAGTGGTCTTGTATGTCTTCCATTTCCTAATGATTGCTCCCACAGTTGATTTCTTCAAACCAAGCTGCTTACCTATTGCAGATTCAGTCTTCCCAGCCTGGTGCAGGTCTACAATTTTGTTTCTGGTGTCCTTTGACAGCTCTTTGGTCTTGGCCATAGTGGAGTTTGGAGTGTGACTGTTTGAGGTTGTGGACAGATACTGATAACAAGTTCAAACAGGTGCCATTAATACAGGTAACGAGTGGAGGACAGATGAGCCTCTTAAAGAAGAAGTTACAGGTCTGTGAGAGCCAGAAATCTTGCTTGTTTGTAGGTGACCAAATACTTATTTTCCACCATAATTTGCAAATAAATTCATGAATAATCCTACAATGTGATTTTCTGGATTTTTTTTTCTCATTTTGTCTGTCATAGTTGAAGTGTACCTATGATGAAACTTACAGGCCTCTCTCATATTTTTAAGTGGGAGAACTTGCACAATTGGTGGCTGACTAAATACTTTTTTGCCCCACTGTATAAAAAAATTCAAAAACAGTGTTAGACAGTATTACCTACACATACTAACCAGCTCAAATAGACAGAAGCGTGCTATATGGCAGACCAATCCGAACTCATCTCTTGGCATGTCCAGTCTACTCATTATCTCAGCCAATCATAGCTAGCGGGAAGGTTGCTGCCTTTTTCTGTGGCTAAACCAACTAGGCTCATAATTTAACAATTTTATTCGTATTTACAGATGGCATACAAGTTTGTTATTAAGG
>NW_027256529.1:0-7293 GCF_045679555.1 Salvelinus alpinus
GCCACATATTTGGCCAGCAGCATACCACCCTGCATACCACTGCTGGCTTGCTTCTGAAGCTAAGCAGGGTTGGTCCTGGTCAGTCCCTGGATGGGAGACCAGGTGCTGCTGGAAGTGGTGTTGGAGGGCCAGTAGGAGGCACTCTTTCTTCTGGTCTAAACAAAGATCCCAATGCCCCAGGGCAGTGATTGGGGACACTGCTCTGTGTAGGGTGCCGTCTTTCGGATGGGACGTTAAACGGGTGTCCTGACTCTCTGAGGTCATTAAAGATCCCATGGCACTTATCGTAAGAGTAGGGGTGTTAACCCCGGTGTCCTGGCTAAATTCCCAATCTGGCCCTCAACCATCACGGTCACCTAATAATCCCCAGTTTACAATTGGCTCATTCATCCCCCTCCTCTCCCCTGTAACTATTCCCCAGGTCGTTGCTGCAAATGAGAACGTGTTCTCAGTCAACTTACCTGGTAAAATAACGGTTAAATAAAAAAATAAAAAATAAAAATAAAAAATATGAGAAGCATCGGAGCCGGTGTAGTACGATTCGATCTTAGTCCTATATTAACGCTTTACCTGTTTGCTGTTTGATGGTTTGTCGGAGGGCATAGCGGGATTTCTTATAAGCTTCCGGTTTAGAGTCCCGCTCCTTGAAAGCAGCAGCTCTAGCCTTTAGCTCAGTGCGGATGTTGCCTGTAATCCATGGCTTCTGGTTGGGATATGTACGTACGGTCACTGTGGGGACGACGTCATCGATGCACTTATTGATGAAGCCACTGACTGATGTGGTGTACTCCGCAATGCCATCGGAAGAATCCCGGAACATATTCCAGTCTGTGCTAGCAAAATAGTCCTGTAGCTTAGCATCTGCTTCATCTGACCACTTTTTTATTGACTAACCGGTACCCCCGCACATTGACTCTGTACCGGTACCCCTTGTATATAGTCTCGTTATTGTTATTTTACTACTGCTCTATAATTACTTGTTCCTTTTATTTCTTATTCATATTTTTTAAACTACATTGTTAGTTAGGGGCTTGTAAGTAAGCGTTTCACTGTATTTGGTGCATGTGACTAATAACATAACATTATAACATTTAATTTGATTTGAAACTAATATGCGTTTGACACTTGAGCTTCCTACCGCCAGCCGAAAATAAAGCCCTCAGTATATTAATTGTTTGTTTTTACAGTCATTTTTATCAATTATCTTTATCAAGGAGGTCAATGATTTCAGACCCCACTGTGTATATTTCAATATTTATATTTTTAACACACAAAAATATTTAATCAGTCGTCTGATGGGATGATGATGCACTCTTTGCAAGCGGGAGGGAATCTAATTTGATTGGTCCCCAACTCACGGCTCAAACCCTTCATTCAGAATAATTGGAGCTATCCCGGAGATAGCCTGCTCCGGAGCAGGTTAGTTCTGAAGGATTCGTTGCCATAGAAATTTAACTGGCTAAAAGGTGAGCCACTTTCGTGTCATCGGTTATCCCGAGTTGAACTTAGAGTTGACCAAAGTTACCTCGCTAAATCCTCAAGCCAAATTCGTAGTATAGAGCTCAGGGCAACCAATATAACTGTAGAAATACAGTCGTGTATGTTTGTCCAACTAACTCCTACCCATTTCCTCCTTTGGTGTTGCTTGCCAGTGAACATCACCTGTGAGATGCCATCGAGGTTCCGCTGCGCTAACGGCTACTGCATCTACTCTGGGAATCTATGTAACCAGAAGGACGACTGTGGGGACGGAAGTGACGAGAAGGAGGACCTCTGTAAGCAACGCACCCCCCAACGCAACAGTTGTGAATGCTGCCCTAATGCAATGTGTTGTGGAGGTTACGTTCAGTAGACGCAGAAATAATGCAACCTGTAGTGATGTTTAGTGAACGTAGCCCCAGTGCAACATATTGGGGTTATTTTTTATTTTTTATTTTTTTTTCACCTTTATTTAACCAGGTAGGCTAGTTGAGAACAAGTTCTCATTTGCAACTGCGACCTGGCCAAGATAAAGCATAGCAGTGTGAACAGACAACACAGAGTTACACATGGAGTAAACAATAAACAAGTCAATAACATGGTAGAAAAAATATATATATATAAAAAAATAAAAATAAAATAAAAAAAATATTTAAAAAAAGAGAATCTATATACAATGTGTGCAAAAGGCATGAGGTAGGCAATAAATCGAATAATTACAATTTAGCAGATTAACACTGGAGTGATAAATCATCAGATGATCATGTGCAAGAAGAGATACTGGTGTGCAAAAGAGCAGAAAAGTAAATAAATAAAAGCAGTATGGGGGGTGAGGTAGGTAAATTGGGTGGGTAGTTTACAGATGGACTATGTACAGCTGCAGCGATCGGTTAGCTGCTCGGATAGCAGATTTTTAAAGTTGTTGAGGGAGATAAAAGTCTCCAACTTCAGAGATTTTTGCAATTCGTTCCAGTCGCAGGCAGCAGAGAACTGGAAGGAAAGGCGTCCAAATGAGGTTTTGGCTTTAGGGATGATCAGTGAGATACACCTGCTGGAGCGCGTGTTGCGGGTGGGTGTAGCCATCGTGACCAGTGAACTGAGATAAGGCGGCACTTTACCTAGCATAGCCTTGTAGATGACCTGGAGCCAGTGGGTCTGACGACGAACATGTAGCGAGGGCCAGCCGACTAGGGCATACAGGTCGCAGTGGTGGGTCGTATAAGGTGCTTTAGTAACAAAACGAATGGCACTGTGATAAACTGCATCCAGTTTGCTGAGTAGAGTATTGGAAGCTATTTTGTAGATGACATCGCCGAAGTCGAGGATCGGTAGGATAGTCAGTTTTACTAGGGTAAGTTTGGCGGCGTGAGTGAAGGAGGCTTTGTTGCGGAATAGAAAGCCGATTCTTGCTTTGATTTTGGATTGGAGATGTTTGATATGAGTCTGGAAGGAGAGTTTGCAGTCTAGCCAGACACCTAGGTACTTATAGATGTCCACATATTCTAGGTCGGAACCGTCCAGGGTGGTGATGCTAGTCGGGCGTGCGGGTGCAGGCAGCGAACGGTTGAAAAGCATGCATTTGGTTTTACTAGCGTTTAAGAGCAGTTGGAGGCCACGGAAGGAGTGTTGTATGGCATTGAAGCTCGTTTGGAGGTTAGATAGTACAGTGTCCAAGGAAGGGCCGGAAGTATATAGAATGGTGTCGTCTGCGTAGAGGTGGATCAGGGAATCGCCCGCAGCAAGAGCAACATCATTGATGTATACAGAGAAAAGAGTCGGCCCGAGAATTGAACCCTGTGGTACCCCCATAGAGACTGCCAGAGGACCGGACAACATGCCCTCCGATTTGACACACTGAACTCTGTCTGCAAAGTAGTTGGTGAACCAGGCAAGGCAGTCATTAGAAAAACCGAGGCTACTGAGTCTGCCGATAAGAATATGGTGATTGACAGAGTCGAAAGCCTTGGCCAGGTCGATGAAGACGGCTGCACAGTAATGTCTTTTATCGATGGCGGTTATGATATCGTTTAGTACCTTGAGCGTGGCTGAGGTGCACCCATGACCGGCTCGGAAACCGGATTGCACAGCGGAGAAGGTACGGTGGGATTCGAGATGGTCAGTGATCTGTTTGTTGACTTGGCTTTCGAAGACCTTAGATAGGCAGGGCAGGATGGATATAGGTCTGTAACAGTTTGGGTCCAGGGTGTCTCCCCCTTTGAAGAGGGGGATGACCGCGGCAGCTTTCCAATCCTTGGGGATCTCAGATGATACGAAGGAGAGGTTGAACAGGCTGGTGATAGGGGGTGCGACAATGGCGGCGGACAGTTTCAGAAATAGGGGGTCCAGATTGTCAAGCCCAGCTGATTTGTATGGGTCCAGGTTTTCCAGCTCTTTCAGAACATCTGCTATCTGGATTTGGGTAAAGGAGAAGCTGGGGAGGCTTGGGCGAGTAGCAGCGGAGGGAGCGGGGCTGTTGGCCAAGGTTGGAGTCGCCAGGAGGAAGGCATGGCCAGCCATTGAGAAATGCTTGTTGAAGTCTTCGATTATCACGGATTTATCGGTGGTGACCGTGTTACCTAGCCTCAGTGCAGTGGGCAGCTGGGAGGAGGTGCTCTTGTTCTCCATGGACTTTACAGTATCCCAGAACTTTTTGGAGT
The DNA here is from genome assembly GCF_045679555.1 of Salvelinus alpinus. Taxonomy (NCBI): domain Eukaryota; kingdom Metazoa; phylum Chordata; class Actinopteri; order Salmoniformes; family Salmonidae; genus Salvelinus; species Salvelinus alpinus. The sequence continues at coordinate 4,137 of NW_027256529.1, forward strand.
TAGAGCTACAGGATGCAAATTTCTGCTTGAAAAAGCTGGCCTTTGCTTTCCTGACTGACTGCGTGTATTGGTTCCTGACTTCCCTGAACAGTTGCATATCGCGGGGGCTCTTCGATGCTATTGCAGTTCGCCACAGGATGTTTTTGTGCTGGTCGAGGGCAGTCAGGTCTGGAGTGAACCAAGGGCTATATCTGTTCTTGGTTCTGCATTTTTTGAACGGAGCATGCTTGTCTAATATGGTGAGGAAGTAACATTTAAAGAATGACCAGGCATCCTCAACTGACGGGATGAGGTCAATATCCTTCCAGGGTACCCGGGCCAGGTCGATTAGAAAGGCCTGCTCGCAGAAGTGTTTTAGGGAGCGTTTGACAGTGATGAGGGGTGGTCGTTTGACCGCGGACCCGTGGCGGATACAGGCAATGAGGCAGTGATCACTGAGATCTTGATTGAAGACAGCAGAGGTGTATTTGGAGGGCAGGTTGGTCAGGATAATGTCTATTAGGGTGCCCATGTTTACGGATTTAGGGTTGTACCTGGTGGGTTCCTTGATGATTTGTGTGAGATTGAGGGCATCAAGCTTGGATTGTAGGACTGCCGGGGTGTTAAGCATATCCCAGTTTAGGTCACCTAACAGAACAAACTCTGAAGCTAGATGGGGAGCGATCAATTCACAGATGGTGTCCAGGGCACAGCTGGGAGCTGAGGGGGGTCGGTAGCAGGCGGCAACAGTGAGAGACTTATTTCTGGAGAGATTAATTTTTAAAATTAGAAGTTCGAACTGTTTGGGCATAGACCTGGAAAGTATGACAGAACTTTGCAGGCTATCTCTGCAGTAGATTGCAACTCCTCCCCCTTTGGCAGTTCTATCTTGACGGAAAGTGTTATAGTTGGGTATGGAAATCTCAGAATTTTTGGTGGCCTTCCTAAGCCAGGATTCGGACACGGCAAGGACATCAGGGTTGGCAGAGTGTGCTAAAGCGGTGAGTAAGGCAAACTTAGGGAGGAGGCTTCTGATGTTGACATGCATGAGGCCAAGGCTTTTTCGATCACAGAAGTCAACAAATGAGGGTGACTGGGGACATGCAGGGCCTGGGTTTACCTCCACATCACCCGAGGAACAGAGGAGTAGTAGGACGAGGGTGCGGCTAAAGGCTATCAAAACTGGTCGCCTAGAGCGTTGGGGACAAAGAATAAAAGGAGCAGATTTATGGGCGTGGTAGAATAGATTCTGGGCATAATGTGCAGACAGGGGTATGGTGGGGCGTGGGTACAGCGGAGGCAAGCCCAGGCACTGGGTGATGATAAGAGAGGTTGTATCTCTGGACATGCTGGTCTCAATGGGTGAGGTCACCGCATGTGTGGGGGGTGGGACAAAGGGGGTATCGGAGGTACGGAGAGTGGAACTACGGGGTCCATTGCAAACCAAAACAATGATAGCTAGCCTGAACAACAGTATGCAAGGCATATTGATATTTGAGGGAGACATACAATAAGGCATAAAGTGATTGCAGGTCTTGATTGGGAGAGCTAGCTAAAACAACAGGTGAGATAACAGCAGCTAGTCAGTTAACACAGCAGCAGCAGGTAAAAATGGCGACGGCTAGGCAGAGAGGGTCGGATTAACTACACACAGATCCTGAGTTAAAGCACAGAGCAGACAGATAAAACACAAATAAACGGAATGGAGTACCGTGAATTAATGGACAGTCAAGCAAGCATCAGCTATGTAGCCAAGTGATCATAGTGTCCAGGGGGCAGCCGTAGATGGAGCAGTGAGGCCTCCACTAAGCTAGCCCGCGGCGTAAGATTGTTCGATAGACCTGTTCAGATAGCAGCCGATATGCTCAAGACAGCTAACGATTAGCGGGCCGCAGTTAGCATATGGGCGTTCAGGTTACGTCGCGATGGAGGGGCCAGTTGAATAACTCCCTCGGGCAGATAACGTCGGTATCCCAGTCGTGAAGGCCCGGTGGGGCTCCGCATCGGCAGTAAAACGGGTCCGGATAGGTGATTGTAGCCCGGGAGTGGCTGATGGAACTCTTCAGCTGGCTAGCTCCGGGATAATTGGTGTTTGCTCCGGAATTGATGTTAGCCAATAGTCACTCGGATAGCAGCTAGTTAGCTGCAAGATCCAGGTGTAAATGTCCAGAGCTTGCGGTAAAAATCTGGGGATATGGAGAGAAAATAGGTCTGGTATGCTCTGGTCTGAGTCGCGTTGTACAAAACTGGCAATAGTTTTCCGAGCTAAAGGATAGCTGATAAGCGCTAGCTGTGGTTAGCTGAACTTCTCACGTTAGCTTGTGAGCTGGCTAACTTCTGGCTAGTTTATCTAGGTTTCGTTAAAGCCGCCCTTATGACTGTAGCCCTTATGCAAATAGTATTATGATTATGTTTGAGTGAACGTATCCCTAACCCAAATATGCATTAGGTTAAGGTTCCGTGAACACAGCCCTTATATTTGAAAATGTATTGCAATATGCACTGAGTGTACAAAACATTAGGAACACCTTCTTAATATTGAGTTTAATCCACTTTTTGCCCCCAGAACAGACACAATTTGTTGGGCCATGGACTACAAGGTGTCGAAAGTGTTCCACAGGGATGCTGGCACATGTTGGCTCCGATGCGTCCCACAGTTGTGTCAAGTTGGGTAGTGGACCATTCTTGATACACACAGGAAACTGTTGAACATGAAAGACCTAGCAGCGTTGTAGTTCTTGGCACACTCAAAGCCAGTGTGCCTGGCACCAACTTCCATACCCCGTTCAAAGGCACTTAAATCTTTTGTCTTGCCCATTCACCCTCTGAATTGCACACATACACAATCCATGTCTCAATTGTCTCAAAAATCCTTCTTTAACCTGTCTCCTCCCCTTCATCTACACTGATTGAAGTGTATTTAACAGGTGACATCAATAAGGGATCATAGCTTTCACTTGGATTCAGCTGGTCATGTCATGGAAAGAGCATGTTTTGTACACTCAGTGTACTTTTTCCAATGGAATCTCCCCGAACATTCCATGGATGACTTAATCTCAAATTAAGGGTGAAAGGCAGAGAGGGGCAGCACTTATGACTATTGAAATAACAATATTAGAGATTTTTAAAAAATAAAAAAGTAGTTGTTGTTGATTGTTGTACAATCCGGCTTAAAAAT
>NW_027256530.1:0-7284 GCF_045679555.1 Salvelinus alpinus
TCCACCCGGCCCCTCTCTACATCCACCCGGCCCCTCTCTACATCCACCCGGCCCCTCTCTACATCCACCCGGCCCCTCTCTACATCCACCCGGCCCCTCTCTACATCCACCCGGCCCCTCTCTACATCCACCCGGCCCCTCTCTACATCCACCCGGCCCCCTCTCTACATCCACCCGGCCCCTCTCTACATCCACCCGGCCCCTCTCTACATCCACCCGGCCCCTCTCTACATCCACCCGGCCCCTCTCTACATCCACCCGGCCCCTCTCTACATCCACCCGGCCCCTCTCTACATCCACCCGGCCCCTCTACAGCCGCCCGGCCCCGCTACATCCACCCGGCCCCTCTCTACATCCACCCGGCCCCTCTCTACATCCACCCGGCCCCTCTCTACATCCACCCGGCCCCTCTCTACATCCACCCGGCCCCTCTCTACATCCACCCGGCCCCTCTCTACATCCACCCGGCCCCTCTCTACATCCACCCGGCCCCTCTCTACATCCACCCGGCCCCTCTCTACATCCACCCGGCCCCTCTACATCCACCCGGCCCCTCTCCACCCGGCCCCTCTGTACATCCACCCGGCCCCTCTCTACATCCACCCGGCCCCTCTCTACATCCACCCGGCCCTCTCTACATCCACCCGGCCCCTCTCTACATCCACCCGGCCCCTCTCTACATCCACCCGGCCCCTCTCTACATTCACCCGGCCCCTCTATGACCCTCTATTCGACCCTCTCTACATTCACCCGGCCCCTCTCTACATTCACCCGGCCCCTCTCTACATTCACCCGGCCCCTCTCTACATTCACCCGGCCCCTCTCTACATTCACCCGGCCCCTCTCTACATTCACCCGGCCCCTCTCTACACTTCACCCGGCCCCTCTCTACATTCACCCGGCCCCTCTCTACATTCACCCGGCCCCTCTCTACATTCACCCGGCCCCTCTCTACATTCACCCGGCCCCTCTCTACATTCACCCGGCCCCTCTCTACATTCACCCGGCCCCTCTCTACATTCACCCGGCCCCTCTCTACATTCACCCGGCCTCTCTCTACATTCACCCGGCCCCTCTCTACATTCACCCGGCCCCTCTACACGACCCTCTACACCTCGATTGTCTTGACCCTGTGAAGTGTTATATTCAGGTATGAATGAGTACAGATGGGATGTACATTTGGCAAAACGTTTCTGAAATGGTGCGTTCTATCTGGGGGGGGGGGGGGCCATAGATTGGAATGGTGCGTTCTATCTGGGGGGGGGGGGGGGCATAGATTGGAATGGTGCGTTCTATCTGGGGGGGCCATAGATTGGAATGGTGCGTTCTATCTGGGGGGGGCCATAGATTGGAATGGTGCGTTCTATCTGGGGGGGCCATAGATTGGAATTCGACAGACATATATTTAACTCTGTTGATGTTGAGACAAAAGTATTCTCATTGTGGGTAATTTTAAAGGTTTAAATGAACCTAATTTGTAAAGTTTAGTTAAGATTATGTTGACGGCAAAGCTTGTTGGCTGTTCAGCCTCATGCCGAGGTAGAAAGGACTTTGGGAAAAAAATACAGTTTTTGTCTGCTATAACTGAAACCACATGTACAGGAATATTAGGATATGTCTACAGTACACACGTTACATGTAATCTCCCCATAGTACAGTAGAAAGAAATGTCTCTTTCCAGTGTAGTTATGAAACACACAGATCTCTGGGGGGGAAAACAAGTCTTGTTTAGAAGACTTGTCACTTGGCAGCCGAGTTAGAACACCTCATTGAGTGTGAAGCCTGCCAGCTCTCTCTACCCTCTCTCTCTCTACCCTCTCTCTCTCTACCCTCTCTCTCTTTTTACCCTCTCTCTCTCTCTACCCTCTCTCTCTCTCTACCCTCTCTCTCTCTCTACCCTCTCTCTCTCTCTACCCTCTCTCTCTCTCTACCCTCTCTCTCTCTATCCTCTCTCTCTCTCTACCTCTCTCTCTCTCTCTACCCTCTCTCTCTCTCTCTACCCTCTCTCTCTCTCTACCCTCTCTCTCTCTCTCTACCCTCTCTCTCTCTCTACCCTCTCTCTCTCTCTACCCTCTCCCTCTCTCTACCCTCTTCTCTCTCTACCCTCTTCTCTCTCTACCCTCTTCTCTCTCTACCCTCTTCTCTCTCTACCCTCTTCTCTCTCTACCCTCTTCTCTCCACCCTCTCTCTCTTACCCTCTCTTCTCTCTCTACCCTCTCTTCTCTCTCTACCCTCTCTTCTCTCTCTACCCTCTCTTCTCTCTCTACCCTCTCTTCTCTCTCTACCCTCTCTTCTCTCTCTACCCTCTCTTCTCTCTCTACCCTCTCTTCTCTCTCTACCCTCTCTTCTCTCTCTACCCTCTCTTCTCTCTCTACCCTCTCTTCTCTCTCTACCCTCTCTTCTCTCTCTACCCTCTCTTCTCTCTCTACCCTCTCTTCTCTCTACCCTCTCTTCTCTCTCTACCCTCTCTTCTCTCTCTACCCTCTCTTCTCTCTCTACCCTCTCTTCTCTCTCTACCCTCTCTTCTCTCTCTACCCTCTCTTCTCTCTCACCCTCTCTTCTCTCTCTACCCTCTCTTCTCTCTCTACCCTCTCTTCTCTCTCTACCCTCTCTTCTCTCTACCCTTTCTCTCTCTACCCTCTCTCTCTCTCTACCCTCTCTTCTCTCTCTACCCTCTCTCTCTCTCTACCCTTTCTCTCTGTCTACCCTCTCTCTGTCTACCCTCTCTCTGTCTACCCTCTCTCTCTCTACCCTCTCTCTCTCTCTACCCTCTCTCTCTCTCTACCCTCTCTCTCTCTCTACCCTCTCCCTCTCTCTCTACCCTCTTCTCTCTCTACCCTCTTCTCTCTCTACCCTCTTCTCTCTCTACCCTCTTCTCTCTCTACCCTCTTCTCTCTCTACCCTCTCTTCTCTCTCTACCCTCTCTTCTCTCTCTACCCTCTCTTCTCTCTCTACCCTCTCTTCTCTCTCTACCCTCTCTTCTCTCTCTACCCTCTCTTCTCTCTCTACCCTCTCTTCTCTCTCTACCCTCTCTTCTCTCTCTACCCTCTCTTCTCTCTCTACCCTCTCTTCTCTCTCTACCCTCTCTTCTCTCTCTACCCTCTCTTCTCTCTCTACCCTCTCTTCTCTCTCTACCCTCTCTTCTCTCTCTACCCTCTCTTCTCTCTCTACCCTCTCTTTCTCTCTCTACCCTTTCTCTCTCTACCCTCTCTCTCTCTCTCTACCCTCTCTTCTCTCTCTACCCTCTCTTCTCTCTCTACCCTTTCTCTCTGTCTACCCTCTCTCTCTCTACCCTCTCTCTCTCTCTACCCTCTCTCTCTCTCTACCCTCTCTCTCTCTCTACCCTCTCCCTCTCTCTACCCTCTTCTCTCTCTACCCTCTTTCTCTCTCTACCCTCTTCTCTCTCTACCCTCTTCTCTCTCTACCCTCTTCTCTCTCTACCCTCTCTTCTCTCTCTACCCTCTCTTCTCTCTCTACCCTCTCTTCTCTCTCTACCCTCTCTTCTCTCTCTACCCTCTCTTCTCTCTCTACCCTCTCTCTCTCTCTACCCTCTCTTCTCTCTCACCCTCTCTTCTCTCTCTACCCTCTCTTCTCTCTCTACCCTCTCTTCTCTCTCTACCCTCTCTTCTCTCTCTACCCTCTCTTCTCTCTCTACCCTCTCTTCTCTCTCTACCCTCTCTTCTCTCTCTACCCTCTCTTCTCTCTCTACCCTCTCTTCTCTCTCTACCCTCTCTTCTCTCTCTACCCTCTCTTCTCTCTCTACCCTCTCTTCTCTCTCTACCCTCTCTTCTCTCTCTACCCTCTCTTCTCTCTCTACCCTCTCTTCTCTCTCTACCCTCTCTTCTCTCTCTACCCTCTCTTCTCTCTCTACCCTCTCTTCTCTGTCTACCCTCTCTCTGTCTACCCTCTCTCTGGCTCTACCCTCTCTCTGGCTCTACCCTCTCTCTGGCTCTACCCTCTCTCTGGCTCTACCCTTCTCTGGCTCTACCCTCTCTCTGGCTCTACCCTCTCTCTGGCTCTACCCTCTCTCTGGCTCTACCCTCTCTCTGGCTCTACCCTCTCTCTGGCTCTACCCTCTCTCTGGCTCTACCCTCTCTCTGGCTCTACCCTCTCTCTGGCTCTACCCTCTCTCTGGCTCTACCCTCTCTCTGGCTCTACCCTCTCTCTGGCTCTACCCTCTCTCTGGCTCTACCCTCTCTCTGGCTCTACCCTCTCTCTGGCTCTACCCTCTCTCTGGCTCTACCCTCTCTCTGGCTCTACCCTCTCTCTGGCTCTACCCTCTCTCTGGCTCTACCCTCTCTCTGGCTCTACCCTCTCTCTGGCTCTACCCTCTCTCTGGCTCTACCCTCTCTCTGGCTCTACCCTCTCTCTGGCTCTACCCTCTCTCTGGCTCTACCCTCTCTCTGGCTCTACCCTCTCTCTGGCTCTACCCTCTCTCTGGCTCTACCCTCTCTCTGGCTCTACCCTCTCTCTGGCTCTACCCTCTCTCTGGCTCTACCCTCTCTCTGGCTCTACCCTCTCTCTGGCTCTACCCTCTCTCTGGCTCTACCCTCTCTCTGGCTCTACCCTCTCTCTGGCTCTACCCTCTCTCTGGCTCTACCCTCTCTCTGGCTCTACCCTCTCTCTGGCTCTACCCTCTCTCTGGCTCTACCCTCTCTCTGGCTCTACCCTCTCTCTGGCTCTACCCTCTCTCTGGCTCTACCCTCTCTCTGGCTCTACCCTCTCTCTGGCTCTACCCTCTCTCTGGCTCTACCCTCTCTCTGGCTCTACCCTCTCTCTGGCTCTACCCTCTCTCTGGCTCTACCCTCTCTCTGGCTCTACCCTCTCTCTGGCTCTACCCTCTCTCTGGCTCTACCCTCTCTCTGGCTCTACCCTCTCTCTGGCTCTACCCTCTCCTCTGGCTCTACCCTCTCTCTGGCTCTACCCTCTCTCTGGCTCTACCCTCTCTCTGGCTCTACCCTCTCTCTGGCTCTACCCTCTCTCTGGCTCTACCCTCTCTCTGGCTCTACCCTCTCTCTGGCTCTACCCTCTCTCTGGCTCTACCCTCTCTCTGGCTCTACCCTCTCTCTGGCTCTACCCTCTCTCTGGCTCTACCCTCTCTCTGGCTCTACCCTCTCTCTGGCTCTACCCTCTCTCTGGCTCTACCCTCTCTCTGGCTCTACCCTCTCTCTGGCTCTACCCTCTCTCTGGCTCTACCCTCTCTCTGGCTCTACCCTCTCTCTGGCTCTACCCTCTCTCTGGCTCTACCCTCTCTCTGGCTCTACCCTCTCTCTGGCTCTACCCTCTCTCTGGCTCTACCCTCTCTCTGGCTCTACCCTCTCTCTGGCTCTACCCTCTCTCTGGCTCTACCCTCTCTCTGGCTCTACCCTCTCTCTGGCTCTACCCTCTCTCTGGCTCTACCCTCTCTCTGGCTCTACCCTCTCTCTGGCTCTACCCTCTCTGGCTCTACCCTCTCTCTGGCTCTACCCTCTCTCTGGCTCTACCCTCTCTCTGGCTCTACCCTCTCTCTGGCTCTACCCTCTCTCTGGCTCTACCCTCTCTCTGGCTCTACCCTCTCTCTGGCTCTACCCTCTCTCTGGCTCTACCCTCTCTCTGGCTCTACCCTCTCTCTGGCTCTACCCTCTCTCTGGCTCTACCCTCTCTCTGGCTCTACCCTCTCTCTGGCTCTACCCTCTCTCTGGCTCTACCCTCTCTCTGGCTCTACCCTCTCTCTGGCTCTACCCTCTCTCTGGCTCTACCCTCTCTCTGGCTCTACCCTCTCTCTGGCTCTACCCTCTCTCTGGCTCTACCCTCTCTCTGGCTCTACCCTCTCTCTGGCTCTACCCTCTCTCTGGCTCTACCCTCTCTCTGGCTCTACCCTCTCTCTGGCTCTACCCTCTCTCTGGCTCTACCCTCTCTCTGGCTCTACCCTCTCTCTGGCTCTACCCTCTCTCTGGCTCTACCCTCTCTCTGGCTCTACCCTCTCTCTGGCTCTACCCTCTCTCTGGCTCTACCCTCTCTCTGGCTCTACCCTCTCTCTGGCTCTACCCTCTCTCTGGCTCTACCCTCTCTCTGGCTCTACCCTCTCTCTGGCTCTACCCTCTCTCTGGCTCTACCCTCTCTCTGGCTCTACCCTCTCTCTGGCTCTACCCTCTCTCTGGCTCTACCCTCTCTCTGGCTCTACCCTCTCTCTGGCTCTACCCTCTCTCTGGCTCTACCCTCTCTCTGGCTCTACCTCTCTCTGGCTCTACCCTCTCTCTGGCGCTCTACCCTCTCTCTGGCGCTCTACCCTCTCTCTGGCGCTCTACCCTCTCTCTGGCGCTCTACCCTCTCTCTGGCGCTCTACCCTCTCTCTGGCGCTCTACCCTCTCTCTGGCGCTCTACCCTCTCTCTGGCGCTCTACCCTCTCTCTGGCGCTCTACCCTCTCTCTGGCGCTCTACCCTCTCTCTGGCGCTCTACCCTCTCTCTGGCGCTCTACCCTCTCTCTGGCGCTCTACCCTCTCTCTGGCGCTCTACCCTCTCTCTGGCGCTCTACCCTCTCTCTGGCGCTCTACCCTCTCTCTGGCGCTCTACCCTCTCTCTGGCGCTCTACCCTCTCTCTGGCGCTCTACCCTCTCTCTGGCGCTCTACCCTCTCTCTGGCGCTCTACCCTCTCTCTGGCGCTCTACCCTCTCTCTGGCGCTCTACCCTCTCTCTGGCGCTCTACCCTCTCTCTGGCGCTCTACCCTCTCTCTGGCGCTCTACCCTCTCTCTGGCGCTCTACCCTCTCTCTGGCGCTCTACCCTCTCTCTGGCGCCTCTACCCTCTCTCTGGCGCTCTACCCTCTCTCTGGCGCTCTACCCTCTCTCTGGCGCTCTACCCTCTCTGGCGCTCTACCCTCTCTCGCGCTCTACCCTCTCTCGCGCTCTACCCTCTCTCGCGCTCTACCCTCTCTCGCGCTCTACCCTCTCTCGCGCTCTACCCTCTCTCGCGCTCTACCCTCTCTCGCGCTCTACCCTCTCTCTGGCTCTACCCTCTCTCTGGCTCTACCCTCTCTCTGGCTCTACCCTCTCTCTGGCTCTACCCTCTCTCTGGCTCTACCCTCTCTCTGGCGCTCTACCCTCTCTCTGGCGCTCTACCCTCTCTCTGGCGCTCTACCCTCTCTCTGGCGCTCTACCCTCTCTCTGGCGCTCTACCCTCTCTCTGGCGCTCTACCCTCTCTCTGGCGCTCTACCCTCTCTCTGGCGCTCTACCCTCTCTCTGGCGCTCTACCCTCTCTCGCGCTCTACCCTCTCTCGCGCTCTACCCTCTCTCTCTAATCGTGG